>NW_022689540.1:887030-906547 GCF_011630105.1 Anneissia japonica | reverse complement strand
GTATGGGTGTCTTTATAAGAATTATATAGGAATCCTATAAGTATTATTTTTATCCTATTGATTTCCTAAAGGAATCGTATAGATGTCTTTCAGGAATCCTATGTGAATGGTTTAGTTGTCTCATAAGATTCTTATAAGAAAGCTGTATATAATGATTTATAACAGATTCATATAAATTTCTTATTTTTGTAAATATATACTGTTTGTTAATGTTAATGCAAGTTGTTATTGACGGGTGAGCTGTTTGTTGACATCCGTTGGGTCCACAATATTGTTTGCATGCACAAGCAGTATTGAATGTTTGATTTCGAGCTGGAGTGGCTACTGGACGGAAAAAATAATAATGGCTTAAACAACTCCTGCAGACATAAAAAATACACTGAGTTCAAGATATACAAACCATGATTTCTTTAATTAAATACATCAAATATGCATAAATTGCATACCCCTTCACATAATATTGTTCGTCTTAAGCCTTACTGATGCACATACCTCAAATTCCAGCAGTACCTAAATGCTTTACAGTTTTCAAATCAGTTTTTTTTTCTGTAATTTATATTAAGGCGTCAACTAGAGTCTATTATACAAAACCCTGTTCAAGAATCTGTCGCGTTACAGGTGTGTATAAACCAGAAATTTTCTGTATGATATTGAAGCTGGAGCTGTCTATATCCATGCTTTTTCTTGTCCAATGGTAGCAGAGTAAATTTAAAATCTTGCTGAAAGATGCCATTGTAGATTCTGCAGTGACCAAACTAAGTTTGAAATATTGAATCAGGATGGCTTCGGATTTTCACCCTTGCTTCACATGCTGAAAGATATAAAAAAACAATTCTTTTAATCAGAGCAAAGTGATACATACAGTTGTCTTGTGCATTTTGAAACTCTTTTTTGAAAAAAAAAAGTGAGTCATGAAAAATCATAATAATACATACACTAGGTCAGAATAATAAAGAATTGAGGGGCTGAGCGAAATAACCAAGAACTGACAGTTGGAATATGATTAATGCTCTAATTGTTTTAAAATTTTAAATCATGTAATAATTAAACAGATTTTGCCATTTGTGTCTTTAAGGCAAGTAATTAATTAGTATTGAAAATGTATCTTAAAATTTTCTACCCACATTTTAAATTTTGTATTTTCCTTCAACATGAATGTATTAAAATAAGAGTATGATATGCGGTAGCTGAAATAAGAGACTAACACACTTCTTAATCATAAGTCGGTTAATTAGTTGTTCCATCCTTTTTTTCTTAGTTTTAAAAGCATTAAAATATTGTGCAATATATTTACAATGTTAATACTCTTTATGCAGTAGGCCTTACACACACATTATTGATTAATTGATAACCTCCACTATTAGTACTAGTGAGTTCCTATATTTAAAGTGTTAAAAACTTGAAACTTAAAAAAAAATTATTCACCTTTGAAAGTCAGGTAATTTCCTGTTTCTCCGACTGCCGCATTAAGGCTTTAAACAAACATCAACGCTTTCTTACTTCATGAGTTTTCACTGAGAAAAATTCTTTACCAACAAATTCTGAAAGAAAGTCAACATATAATGATTTTTTGATATTTTGTTTTGCAAACCCACTGTTGACGAAAGTAAGGATTTAAAATAAAAATAAAATTTATTTTTGATTAGTTAGCTCACCTGCTGCCGTGAATTGGAAATTGAGAAAAAAAAAATGTTTATTCTGTTCTGTAACATTAATTTACCAGAAAGAAATCTTAATTTGTTCACATAAATAAGAAGCATTTAACAGATCAATGCAAATTGTTGTAAATACGAGGGAGTTGTTGGTAATAATGATAATAATACCAGTAGCATAGGCCTAGCCTATAGAGGCCTATGCCTACCTCTATAAAAATCATTAAAATAATCATATCATGGACTTTTTTTACAATAATAAATAAGTGAGAACACAGCCCAATTCACACTCCAATACCTGTCTCTTATACACATCTAGATGTGTAGTTTACAACTGTGGCATAGGCTTCTAATAACCTGTGACCTATGTCATTTAGGAGAGCAGAGTCTCGATCTCAGAAGACATTGACTTAAATCATGGAGCTTTATAGCTCCATAAATGTGACACAATGAATAGGAACAACAGAATAACTCACAAAGTAATGTAATCCATAATTAATATCAAATAATGCAAGTAATTTAGGAATGAAAATATAGGCGATTGATAGCTCAGTTAAATTAGTTTAATCTCAGTTTTAATGGTTTAATTTATTGCCATTTGACCTAAATACACTAATCGGATATTATAAACAGTCTATTTCATAATTTATATTTTAGAATGTTAGCCTTCCACATGAATCATAAACATAAAAACATCACAAAGCAATACTTTATAATTGTAACTGCATTAATTGTGAATTACTTTTTTTTTTTTAAATATTGAATCTTTATGAATATTTGAAATTTTAAAATGATTTGTTACCATATTTTATGATATAATGAATGTAGTGTGGTACAACGTTAAGAAAAAAAATGAGTATGGTATGAATAATTTCACAAAAGAATGACATTTAATTCTACCGATTACTTGTTGAATAGATGTTCGACAAGGTACAGTATTTCATAATGTTGTTTATGATCATATATACATTAAAATTAAAATATTCTCATATATTATAAATTAGAAACTAAATATTTTCTGATTATATTGTAAGTAGTTGATTCTCATCATAATAATTGATCCTAGACTCTGCAGAAGGAGTACTTACAGTCAGTGATAAAATATCCATGGAGATGTCACAACTCATCATTGTGTATAACAGTACAAAAAAAATACTAGACCACACATGCAGTATGACAATATTTAAAGGCACAGTACTACCTGTATGCAGCCACACTGTGAATGCATATGTAAAAAAAAACCCCAGTCATGAGATGATGAGAATGATTAGAAGGAAGATTAGGACATTTACTGTACAGTATAGTTAAATTATCATCTTTGTCTTGCAGTACTTTAGTAAAATAGAAAATTAAAAGATTCACAAAAATGATGTAAATATTTCTCTAAACTACAAATTGTTTTTTTTTTTTTGTGAATAGTTACCATAAAACTTAGCGAATATAAGTTATTACAGTATTGTATGCTAAATAGATAGATGTGTATAAGAGACAGTCCTCCACCCCTTCCCCCACCCCCTCCTTTAAATCTGAAAACCAACCGAACTGTTTTGATGGAATGGAAAAAACTAACACGAAATACATGTGTTAACCATGTTGAACTCTTATTATGTTGAATTTAAGTATATTTATATGGTCTATTCACATTGAAACCGTCTAGCAAAAAAATTTAAAAATACCTTGAAATCAATTAAAATTTTGAATAGCTAATTTAAAAGGATCAAATAGTTATTAACTTGCAACCAGAAACAGATGGAAAACATTTTCGCTGATTACCCGGAAAAGGTTGTCTAAATGCAAAAGAATGTAGAAAATGTATTATTTAACTGTACGTTAATTGAGAAAATTTTCGTCACATACAAATTTTTAATTGTAAGCAAAATTCATTAAATATACAAGTAAAGTAAAGCGATTCAAATAGAGATTTAATATTTCAAATTTTTTAACTTATGACTGACTGTGCACTCTTTAGCAACCGTGAGACGAAAGTTTTTATTATGTCTGCTGTCCTCATGAAATTTTAGAACTATAGAGGGCGGAATAATACATTGATTAAATCTTGCGGTTGCGCAGATTCGATCTCAAAGGAATTTAGTAGGGTGTTGTGATCGGTAATGGGTCTGCGAAGGACAGGTTCAAAACAACGTTTGTTTCGGAATTTAGGACAATTTTAGATACCTTGATGGTATAAAATATCCATATTTATTTATTCTTGTGATGTTTTAAATCTTGAAGTCGTCAAATTAGCAAAATGATGCGATTTTTGAGTAATCGTTTTTCTAGGAGGTATCGCCGACATGGTACCGCTCGTGGAGAGGTTCGAGTTGATGGCACCAAAAAGAATATGCTGATCTGCAAGGTTTTGATGCTTGATGGTACCGACAAACAATATGAAGTAAAGGTAAGACCAATTTGGTTCTTGATCTTCAATATATTACCTAACAACTATTCCATGATTTTATAGCCTTTTCTCCAGTGTTTTGTTTTTGGGTTTTGTTTTTTTGTTTGTTTTTTTTTGTATAATATACTATTTTAGATTTTGATTGCAAATGATAATTTGTGTGTTTACTGTGGTGTAGGCCTATGTACTGTTTGTTGACAAACCTTTCTGTCATTTATTCATGTAGAGATGACCAACTTTTCTAGGCTAGGTCTACTGGACTGCCAGCCTCACTGAGTCTCGGGCTAACCTTTAGTTTCAGGCCCGAAGGAAACAAAAACAATCCCAAGCTATTTTCACTTTTTTCGGAGTAACTAATGACATGTTTGTTCGTCCTTTTCAATAATTTTCTATACTTGTTTGTACAGCCTTTCTGAAGGTGGAAGTTTATTTTCTATCCCAAAACATACATTTTTTTAGTTGGGAAATGGCCATTGCGATACAATAAGCCATGAATTCAAAGTTTTGATTCAGCCAAACAATTTATAATAAAAGTCTCCCATAATACTCATCTATGAAGAAATAATAATAGATCCATTTGACTGATAAAGGATTTGTATGGGATTACCTTCTATTTATCTGAATAACAAAAGAACAGAACAGCAACGGGAAATTGGTTTCTTGACATGGAACAAGTTCAAAACAATTCTCCATTCAGTAATTGTGTATGGAATCAAAGGTTTTATTGTCTTTTTTGATGTCCTGTTTCTAAATTTGGACTGTAGTGTAGGCCTAATTATTTGAGGATATTAAATTGAATCCTGTGGTGTGCATGAAAAAAACTATTTATGATGGTAAAAAGAACTAAACACAATGTATGCCAACATGATATAGACAAGAATAAAGGCTTCAAAAGATAGAAACTACAGTAGAAAATTATTAATTTGCTCGTTTTTTTTTTTTTTTGTTAATGATTTTATATGTGGGTTTGCTTTTAGTTTTACTGTAGATTCATAGAGTTTATATTTTTATTTGCATGTAATATGATTTATTGAACTGATTATGTGTTTTATTGATTTAACTTACTGACTAGAGTATTCAGTTACAGAAAATATACACTTTGATTTAGCTTAAATTGTTTACAACTGTGGCATAGGCTTCAAATAACCTGTGACCTATGTCATTTAGGAGAGCAGAGTCTCGATCTCAGAAGACATTGACTTAAATCATGGAGCTTTATAGCTCCATAAATGTGACACAATGAATAGGAACAACAGAATAACTCACAAAGTAATGTAATCCATAATTAATATCAAATAATGCAAGTAATTTAGGAATGAAAATATAGGCGATTGATAGCTCAGTTAAATTAGTTTAATCTCAGTTTTAATGGTTTAATTTATTGCCATTTGACCTAAATACACTAATCGGATATTATAAACAGTCTATTTCATAATTTATATTTTAGAATGTTAGCCTTCCACATGAATCATAAACATAAAAACATCACAAAGCAATACTTTATAATTGTAACTGCATTAATTGTGAATTACTTTTTTTTTTTAAATATTGAATCTTTATGAATATTTGAAATTTTAAAATGATTTGTTACCATATTTTATGATATAATGAATGTAGTGTGGTACAACGTTAAGAAAAAAAATGAGTATGGTATGAATAATTTCACAAAAGAATGACATTTAATTCTACCGATTACTTGTTGAATAGATGTTCGACAAGGTACAGTATTTCATAATGTTGTTTATGATCATATATACATTAAAATTAAAATATTCTCATATATTATAAATTAGAAACTAAATATTTTCTGATTATATTGTAAGTAGTTGATTCTCATCATAATAATTGATCCTAGACTCTGCAGAAGGAGTACTTACAGTCAGTGATAAAATATCCATGGAGATGTCACAACTCATCATTGTGTATATAACAGTACAAAAAAATACTAGACCACACATACAGTATGACAATATTTAAAGGCACAGTACTACCTGTATGCAGCCACACTGTGAATGCATATGTAAAAAAAAACCTAGTCATGAGATGATGAGAATGATTAGAAGGAAGATTAGGACATTTACTGTACAGTATAGTTAAATTATCATCTTTGTCTTGCAGTACTTTAGTAAAATAGAAAATTAAAAGATTCACAAAAATGATGTAAATATTTCTCTAAACTACAAATTGTTTTTTTTTTGTGAATAGTTACCATAAAACTTAGCGAATATAAGTTATTACAGTATTGTATGCTAAATAGATTAATTTATCGATAATTTGGATGACTCATCGAGCAAGATGCACTTAACAATAGGTTTCCGTTAGCATTCTGTTATAATACTGTTTAAATCAGGAAGGGTACTTCCCAATGCGTCACTCAGTAATCATCAGAATTTCATTTCATATTATTTTGTCTTCATTCAGTGAGTTTTCTCTATCTTTGTATGAAACTGCTTATTGTTGTATTCTATTTTTAGCAGCTGATCTAGTACTATATTTTGGGTATTTTCACAGAAAATTGAATTGATTTTGATGATATAACAGGCATCCTAAAATGTGTAATGCAATGTGACAGTACGGTATTGTTCAATCTTATTTTATTTTTAGCAAATCTGATTTTTCTTTGCTGTAGTTAACGTTATCAGAAAATTTTAATATAATTATTCAGATATACAGTATGTAAGAAAATGTAAGTTTAAATTCAATATAAAGTCATGCACTTTTGAATTACCAAATTATATGGTCAACCATGTACTATGTGGATTTGATGGAATAGAGTAAGCTTTCATTAACCTCTGGGGAGGGGGATGTTTTTGTTTTTTGGTTGGTTTTTTTTGGTTTCTGATTTTCAAAATATGGGAGAGGGATCCAGTTTTTCCCAGGAGTAAATTTTAAGTTGGCATATTTCCTTTTTCTTTATTTTTTTTTTCTGGTACCAAAGACAAAAAAGTATTTTGTTTCTTTTTTTTTTCTTTTGGTGGACTGACATTACTATTGAATAGTAGGCCTACTGTTGTGAGCATGGACATAGCACAGTTTGGATAAGAACGTGATGTAATGCCACAGGAATGTTGTTAACTGTACTTTAGGCCTAGTAAATGGTGATTCCATTCTAGCATTGAAGTGATGAAAAGATCCTGTTATATACCACTGTGACAGCAAGCCCTAGGCTATGTACTGTATTGTACATGCTTTTTGTTATGAGGGCACAATGCACTGAAAATATTAGCAATACCAGGGTTCAAGGTTCAAGTTTATTCATCACTTATAAATACAAGAAATTTGTTTTTCTTGGCAAATATTTTAAACACAAAGTAAGAATATAAAGAGAAGAGATACTTTGATACAATGCCCAGAAGAAATAAGAGAGGAAGATTTGAAAATATATTGTCATAGTTTTAGTTTTTTTTTTTGTTTTTTGTTTTTTTAACTACTTCAGACATTTTTTATTCTTTTTTAATCTAGTTTTCAAATTCCAACTAAAAAACATAATCACTATGTTTTTTTTTTAAACAGAGAACGAACGGTATGCTATGCAAAATAACTAATTTTTAAAGTATCAAAACAAAAGCATCAGAGGAGCAGACTTGTACTAATATTTTATGACTCTATACTATATAATATTTTTTATGACTACCAGTACAGTAAGTTGTAAATAGGGTAGGCAGCGATGCTACTGTGAATAAAACTTGTTTTACCTATAGAATTAATAATTAAATTAAACCAGTTCCTAATTCATGTTAATTGATTGGATTAAGTCATCAATCGACATCATTAATCATAGTTTAAAATTAGTATAAGACTGGTGTAACAATGACCACTGCCTTTTTTAACCTCTACGCAATTATTACATATTTTTTTACTTCATGTATTTATATATCTGTTTACATCTAGACATTTTTTAGCCAAATACCTTTTTTCTCATCAAGGCCATTTCTACCTAGTCTTCACCAAGGCTGATGTTTCCTCTTGCTTTTCTTTTACCTCTAACCTTTTTTTTACCACTTTTTAAAAAATGAAATATTTTCCAAACAGCCCCTTACAAATGCTGTCACAATGCACTGTTCGTTTACCAACGCACTGTAGTCATGGGAGAATGGAAGGGAATTTCATTTATTACCAATTAGTAGGGACCAACTTAGATGCTCGCTCAATGTCCAGTAAATGCACATTCTATTTTAATTAAAACTCGTACAAATTTTTGAATTTTCTTCATAATCCGTCTTATTCCATTCACAAGCAACAGAGATAAGAACAGGTTGGAGAAAGTTATTTAATTGACATCACCATTTTGCAACTAAGCTCTTTGTAAAGTTCTATGTATGTGTTAAACAACTTTTGGTAATGCACTCAATAAATTAGAATTTGCTATGCGTTTGGTATGTAATTAATAAGATTTTACAATATGACTAAAAACATCCCCCATCTCCAAAGGTGTCAAAAGCAGCCTTCACACTTGATAGCAAACTACTGTGTGAAAAAATCTCTGGAATCCATAATTTGTAAATTAGTATTACTGTATTTATTTGATACTTATGGCTTCAACTAAAAACTTACATTTAAATTTAAACCTGTTTAAAATAAAATGAAATAATGTTTGAACTTGTAGAAATATGTAGTTAAATAAACATGAATAAGCTTCTACGATCATTTAAATAAAAATGAGTTTTACAGACACTAACAATACAGGAAACAATTGGATAAATGTATTCCCTCCGAAGTACCCTAATAGTTCCCAATTATTGTAATGGAAAATAACGTGATTGGATGGAAGGTCCTCCATGAGTTTTGTGCATTGAACTGTATCTTTGGACGTTGATCTGTAACCGGAACACTCTGAGTAGTTTAAACCAAACTAATGCCATTCAAGATTGAATCACAATCTATGGTTTAGCTGCAAGTTAGAATAACGGAATAAAATGGGCAATTGTGCCAAGATGGGCCATTAGGACATGTGCAATGAAGCTTGAGAACTCTCAATAGGATTGAGGATTGAACAACATTGCCTAAGTTTGCTTACACAGTCTATATAGCTTAATTAAAGGTACTCGGAACTGGTTAAAGGTACTCCGTAATGATTAAAGGTACTCCATAGTGGTAAAGGCACTTTTTCAGCACCCACAGGCTATAATTTTGGCAAGGCTTGAACTGTATTTGTTATATAAATTAGCAAATCAACTTACTTCACATCCAACATTAGGTTCCCATGCTTGTTACAGTGATAACACAATAATGCATTATGAATACTCATTGAGGCTCCGTTGTAGTGCCAAATATTTGAACATAAAACCTTAGTATCGGTGGGCAATTAAACTACAAAAGGTACAGTTCTATAGTATTTCTCAATTCAAAGCAATTTTATTTATATTTCACTGCAAAATGATGGAGCCAGCAGACTGTAATAAATGTTTACAAGCTAGTCAATAAAGTGCTACCAGTGTTTTTTTTTTTTTTAAATTGATTTATCTGTAATATGTTTCTAAATACACACCTTATTGTGTAATACTATGCTCTATCGAACTTTATGGTTCTTGGAGGTTACAATTGTTTGACACTATGTCCTAGAAAACTACAATTAACATGGTTTATAAGAGTTGAATTTCTTCAAGTACTCTATTGAGGATAAATTTAGATTTTTACATGTGACATGCTAAAATATGAATACACCACATCATGACCAGTATAGGCACGTCAAAGAAAATTGATTGTGTGATTGACTAGTTTAAATGTATTCATTGATAAAATCTGGGAAATTCTAAAGCATTCAAAGTACATACAATTATCAAAAACCGAAAGGTCCACTGAATAATCTCAGATAAGAAATATAATACTGTATACTAATAAGTATTGAAATACACGCCATCGTGTTGGGATTCAATATTTCGACATTAATTAAATGTCATATTTTATTCAACATTAATTATGTCATATTCAGATTCCTGATGTCATTTTATTCGACATCAATTATGTCATATTCAGATTCCTGATGATGACATAATTAATGTCGAAATATTGAATCCCAACACGATGGCGTGTATTTCAATACTTGGAGTATGTATTGTACTTTCTTACAATTATCAATATATAGTAATATATGATTGGATCAAATAGGTTAACTTCCAAATGTTTTATTTGACTACTAGTCTTTTAATTGTGTCCTTTAGTGGTCAACAATGTTTTTTTTAAATTCTATTTTGATTAAAATAATGTAATTTAATTTTATAATAATTGAAATATTAATTATTATTATTCAAGCATAAGACAGACATTGGGCATTTTCAATTTTATATTTACTTAATTTATACATAGTTAATTATATTTACTAGATTTTTTTAGTCATATTAAAAAAAAATAGCCAGTGTTTGCTTAGCTTCAAATAAAAATGAATTCCTTGTTTACCACTTGTTGTAAGTATACCACGATGGGAACTCGTCTAGAACACACTGGGAATATGCCCTTCATTCTTGGGCAAAAACATACCAGACCCACAGGAAACTTGCCTTGTGGGTATATTCTAAGTCAGGACAAACTTTATTCGAAAAAAAAAAAAGAATTAGTCTTTCTTTTATTTGATAGTTTTGTACAGTAATACTTAATTTATAATATTTTTCAAATATAACTTAACTATATTTCAGTAGCATTCATAAAATTGATAATCATAGAATAGTATCTAAATATGCATTAAATGGGCTAGAAGGTAGTGTTATAACCTTTTGCCCAGTCTTTCATTCATTATTGAAGTTCCAATACCGGTAGTGTACAGTATTAAGACACGTATCAGTCGGTCACCAGCCAACAAACACAAGCTTAGCCCAGTGGTGGTTGCATAGCCTTTGTTTTGCGGTTGTGGCTGGTACATTGGGAGGCATGGGCCCATGTAATAATTGATTTCAAGCCTATGAACTTGGTTTTAACAGCTGTCATCATTTGGAATCAGAAAGGCTGAAGCCATGGGGAGCGCGATAGCTTGGAAATTGTATACTATAATCATTTGTAACACTCGTTAAAATGGGAGTTTGTTGCTGTCATGTTTTCAATATGATTTTAAATTATTATACCAAGAGAATTAAAAGGCAGCACTCTAAGACTAACTTAGATATTATTTATGCAACACAAGCTTTTATGATTATACAGTACACAATAATTTAATGAAAATTTAATAGGCTATACAAAGAAATAATGCCTGCTAAATTTTTTTTTTTTTTTGCCTAAGTGTGGTATGCAGCTACAGTTTTTTCTATGATCTAATATAATTATGTATTGTGTAAGGAGAATGTTACATTTATTATTTACTTTATAGATGTCTTGTCTGAATTTTTAAATTGGTTTGAAAGAACCATGGTGAGCTTTACCATCAGATGACCGCTTAGATTGCTTCCCAATTGAGATGCATATGGGCTAGTCTCTCTTGTTAGGTTCACACTAGAGCCCTAGTATTATTTGGGTCTGGTGCTACAGTAACCGTTAGAACTAACCATTCACCCATGTGCAAACGCCCGATCAGTTGCAGTACAGCCAGAAACTAATTGCAATTTTTACTCCGCGCAGGCTTTGTAGCTACATCGTACCTGTTATAAATAATCTAAGCAAAACTGCAAAGTGAACCTACGAAGAAAAAGTGTGTTGTTTATTTGTATGTGCAGAAAGACTGCTGTAGCTTTACTGGTATAAACAATGTATTGCTGGGTCATTTGTGAATGACAAGCACAAGTTCAGACTGTTAATTTAAAATATGGAGCTAATTTTTGATGAGAGTCTCCCCTTCCACTCGCTGTCGACAACAGGAACTTGTTTGCACTGCTGTATTATTTTTTTAATTAATTAGCCTAGGGCCTAGCCTATTTTTTATTTATAATTATTTTACCTATTGTATACGTGTGAAAAGATTGTCCATCAAATAATATTTTGTAGTCTTGATTTAGTAAGATAAATAATAAATATAAAGGAGAGTTAACGTCCGTTAATTCTTAAATTACCGATCGTCGCATGGAAAACCCAATAGAAAGCAAAACTTGACGAATCACCAGTTCATGTTGTCAACCCCAAAATCCAGGAGCAGGCATCATGTGCCCTAGTAAAGTGTGTTAAAAAAGGTTAACCTTGTGGCAAATGTTGAAAAGCTGTGGGCAACAGTGAGTAAAAACGATGGAAATGCGGTCCAGCATTTCTAGCCTTAATTAGGCAAGGTAGTGATTTCTATAGTTCCATTAGTATTGAATCACTTTGCAGGTTCTGCTCATTACGGTGTACATACAACGTGATCTTTATGTAGAATTCTTAATAATTTGTACATGATTTGTCATCGATAGTATTATTTAAAAAGAAGAAAATGCCTACTGCCAGAATAATATCAGATAAAAATACTCCAAATTGGAAAGTTAACCAGTATAATTACTGTCTGCTCTCCTCTTGGGGGAAAATATAGAGTCTTAAATGAAATTCAAACATACTGTTCTGTAGGCCGGTAGCGAAGCAGGGTTTTAAAATATGATGGATATAAGGTAGGAAATAATGAACAATAAAGTTCTAACATTGTTTATTAGTTAATTGCAACATTGCTCATATGTTGAATGCTAGTAAACTATATTTCAGTATTGTTTACACATTGTTTATCAGCCCGATGATCCAGCCTACGATCATTGCAAAGTTAATTAAAATAACAATTACCTTCGTTGGGGTTCAGAGCTACGTTCAAAATGGGTGGTTTTACGCGCAGATGCAAAGTTCACGGCTGTACTGTAGCGCTAACCATTACCAGGATCTGAATACGCTAACGGTTAGCAAGTGCTATCAGTTAGCAAGTTGAGTGCATTTTTATCACTAACCAGTCCCACATGCACATTTCCGATTTCCAGTTTCCTATTGGCCAGATATCCCACATTCATCTTTCTTGATCTGGATCTGGGATTTTCTTGTATGAACGCATGGGTGAGCGCGTATGTTTATCTGGATTCTGCTAATCGTTAGCTGCCGTGTATGAACATAAATAAATAAGAATGATTTTTATAAATGCTTTGACGATATCAAATATCCTGGAATTCTCTTTACCTACCTACAGTCAGTGTTTACAAATTACTACTCACGGTTGTGTGACACAAAATGACATTAACAGGTCATGTATTATGTAATTCTAGTTATTTCACTTCATTATCATACTGTACAATAGGGGTTTGTCAAATATGAATGTCCTTGAAATATACAATGAAAAAAATTGTATTAAATAAAGGGACTTGTTTAGTTGGATCTAGGCCTACTATAGTAATTCCACTTCATGTGAGGCTTAAGGCCTGTTTATACTTCAACGATAATGATAACGATAAAATAGCTAAAAAGCAATTGTTTATATAGAAAACAAATAAAATGAGAAGTTTTTACACTAGGACGATTCGATAACGATTTATCGTGTATACAATAACAAAATATTTTAACAAATCAAATCAGATGACGTCATAATCATGGAAGAACAATAAAATCATTGCTACTACTACGATTTTAATGTTTTTCCATGATTATGACATCATCTGATTTGATTTGTCAAAATATGTTGTTATCGCATAAGCGATAAATCGTTATTGAATCATTCTAGTGTAAAAACTCATTTCTTTTATTTTCTATAGGAACAATTGCTTTTTAGCTTTTTTATCGTTATCGTCATCATTGAATTATGAACAGGCCTTTATGCTATTCATACCATCTATTTAAATTTGAATAGGTCATAACTTATCAATATTAGAAAGAGTATTTTTAGTATAATATTAATTAAAATATTACTTTTAAAAATGATTCAGATAATTCACAAAATGAACCAAAAAAAATTGATATGATACTGACAATTGTCAATTGTGGTGACAATGGCAATATGGTATGTGGCTGTAAAGTTAGTGATGATTATGAAACAAGTCATTAGTGACTACTCTAATTAATATGTATATACTGTAAGGTATGATCATATTTGATTATAAGTACAGTAAATCTGGCCACAATCTCAAGTGCATTTTTTACACCATTACATTGTACTTTCCAAGGATTCTCAAAAACATTTCACAAGAATCTCCTGTAGCCAATGTCAACCAACGTTGGTTCAGCTAATCATCATTGTAAACTAGCCATTCTGTGTGTTTATATATTTCTCATTAGATTGATTACCTGCCCATCCAACCAATTCACTTGTATAACTGTGATCAGGGTTTTTACTAACTTGTTTTAATGCAACGTAATTAGCCAATAGTTATTGGGTAGTTGATATAGCTGTTTAAATATTTAAGTCTCAGGGATTTTCTCATAATGCAAGATTCGTAGAATGTAGGGTGTAGAGAAGCCCACAGATCCGGGCAAGTGACGGTGGCAAGTAGGCCTAGAACTTTACAACATCATGAATGAAATAGCAGGATCGACACTGGGATCAAGGGTTTAGCCAGAAAAAAATGAAATAGGCCGTCCAAAATGGAAGCCAGTGGCACTAAGCCCCACCGAATATTGGTACGAAAACAACATATATTCAATCAATAAATGTTGCTTTTATCAAACGTAAATATGATTTAGCTTTAGTTTAATGTAACATTCGATAGATTTGAAGAATATAAAGAATTTGCTAAAGGTAGACCTGGCCCAATTAGGCTAGGCCGAGCTGATGAGGCCAAGTCGTCTCGGTAAAAGTGGCCTTCCTAAATAATCGTAGGTCATCCAAAAGACGGCCGAACGGCTCGCTGGCTAAGCCTATGATTGGGATCATAATTGGGTAACGACACAAATAACATGAGGCCACGTAGCACTAGACACCTTGTGGCAAAAGATGACATTAAGGTACTCTAATTGTTATAAAAGCTTATTCACTGTAGTTTATGCAGTTTTCTTTTCTTTAGTGATAACAATATACAAGTTCAAACAGGTTTAAAATTGATACCCGGGCTACAATTGAACACACATAAGATTATCTCATGAAAAATTTGTATGAACATAGCTAGTGGTAAATAAAACCACAAGTAATCACAGTGGCTGGCCTTGGGTCCCTCCTGTACATTGGCCCCTTGACCCAGACCCATTGTCAGTTTTTTTTTTTTCTTTGGTTGAATCATCTTGCCTACTGTAAACACAGCGGGCACAAAACCTCCTGTTGGTGTTTATGGATGAATCACAAATTAAATAATCTTTCATAAGTTTATAAAGAGCTCTCCATCCCACCATTGCCAGTCATGTGGGGATGAGAGTGGATATTAAAATATAACATATTATTCATTATTAAATTGGTATCTGATTGGCTAATAATGTAGATCATTATTGAATCGCCTTAGGTATTTCTTCTAAAAAATGAATTAAATCCCATGATAAACTGTTTTATAAAAAAAAGCAATTTCTGCATGCCTATCCCATTAACCTAAGGTAATGGAAAATCAATTCGATTCGAGAGACTTGATGAAGAAAGCAGTCAATTTGTAGTTGCTGGTCGTGTCTGCAAATCCAAACTTTAGTAAACGTTTATTGATAAACTGTTGTGGTCAATATTTATATTCTGGTATTATTTTAATCATATTATTCGATGTCCCATTCACAATGATCCAAGAACTGATTGTAAATCTGCACATCAACAACTCAGAGTTGGATATAATTGCTGCGAATCAGCCAATTCATATTCTTGACAGCAATTTGAATTCTGAAAAGTCATTGTTTGTCAAAAAACAAGGGCCTAAGACAACTGAAAAGTGGAGTTTCCTTCTTTCGTTCTGCCGGATAAAATAAATTACTTTGGGCGACGTTTGTAGACTAACCTACACGTACCAACTGCATTTGCAATTTCTAGTAATAATTGATTTATATGCACATTACATAGTACAATAGGTAGAAGTGAATAAGTACCAGTACATTTTTAAATATATTGCTAGGTAAAACATTTAATGGCGTGTGATGTAATTTGGAATAATTGTCTATTTGCATATAGTATATAACTATTGTATGGCTTATAAAATTTGGATAATAATTATAGACAAAGCTTGTTCTTCAGATCGAATGTTGTAAAAGCCTTGATAGGCCTCTTTATGATACCTTTTAACTATTCCTACGGGTAACTACTGTACATGGCAAGGTTCCACCCAGAGGAGTGCCCCTAATCTCCTACCTTAGCACCGGACTAATAATGTTTCATTCACGTTGTTTCACCTCTCCAGTTACATGTGCACACCAAATATGTAGCGCAACCTGTCAGATACCTTTTGCTGCTTCTGGTGGGTGCAGTTCCCACTTAGCCCGCTGGTACAGAAAGGGCCTCTCAAGGACACATGCACCACCACCCCGGCTTGCACCTAGTGGCAAACTGTTACCAACTATTAAGCAGTTCAAAAAATATTAAAAAACACAATTAGCTTTGGTGAACAGTTATTCCTGCAGTAATCATTCTACCATCTGGTTCCTGTTTTTAGTCCACCATCACAGATGTTAAAATTATTTTTGGTTTGTTAAGAGTTTATTCATTGTCATTGGCTGTAGCTAAATTTACACAACTATTAGAGAAGGTCTTAAGAGTTGCAACTTCTATTTGAACAATTTTTTTTTTACACCTGTTTAATCAAAATACCTGTGTTGTTTGGTTTGCATTTGTGTGTTTGTTTCATGTAGCTTATACCGGCAGTAATTTTACCATGTTGCACATAACTTGCTGAACTTCATAGCATGAGACTATCTTATGATCCACTGCCTGTGAAATGTTCAATACAGTATTTATGGTATTACGAATAGTTATATCTGAATTGGCTTGATTGAATATATACATACAGTATGGTATGAATGAGTCATGTTTAGTGTTTAGGTAACATTAACAATCTGAATAACATGAAAGGCTAATACTAAGTTGTCTATTGTTAGTCACTGTTATTTTTTTTATTTTTATGAAAGCAAAAAAAAAAAACCAAAACAAATTTGATGCATTGCCGTGTAAATTGATTTTAGTATTTTACTTAATTTAATTTATGTGCTAGATAGTGGTTTCTTTTTTTTAGTTATTTACTTATATAGTTTATAATTCAATTATAGTTGTGAACATTTCCTCACCAGCCTCAAAACCTTTTAATAGTGGGTTAGTTGAGTTTATGAAAATCGTTTTAGTAAGCGGTATAGAGAGTGATATTACACAATATTATATCTGAGCACTCCAGATATATTATTTGTAGATGCAGTTTAATATTGTTTTTTATTCAGTGATGAAATCTCAGTTATCATTTTTCCTTCTGGAAATGCCTCCATACCCCATTGTCACTTTGGTCCGTGACTAATAGTGATTGAAAGATAGTCTGAAATTTTTAATCTTGAAACTTTACTTTGTACCCCAAAAAATGGTCCTCTGTTATTCATTATATATAATATTAACTAGATTAAAATGATATGTCCATTTTGAGATTTTTTAGTAAATAATTGTATAGTAGGCCTTGAATATAATCACACTTCCTTAAGTTATATTCTTGGGATATAGTTTTATTTAGAATAAAACAGGAAATTTACTTTAGATTATAATGTAGTTCAATGTTTTTTAATTTCTAAAACCATGAAATCTTTTTCTCTTTGTTTAGAAAAATGCAAAAGCAGAGGAACTTTATGAACAAGTGTTGTATTCATTGGATATTGTGGAAAAGGATTATTTTGGACTTAGCTTCACAGATGCAGAACAGTCTGTAAGTACAATACAAGGCCAGTATTTTATGGTAAAATCTTGGAAAACCCTTGCTCACTTATATATCGTATTTTATTGTTCAATTAAAAAGGAGAAATATTTCATATTAATGGTATAGAAAAGAAAACCTTACATAAACAATTTTAACCAACCAATTCGCTCATATATTTATGGTGTATCTAGGGGTGTGCGTGGACATCCCCAAAGCTTTCACCCCTCAGTTGGCCTCCCCCATTGAAAATGTTCAAAGATATTAAAAGGTCTTGCTCAAGTGGTAGTTAGCAATTATCTCGTATCACCTTATTTTGGGAGGTATCATCCCTCACTTCACCTTTGCACCCTTCTCATCAGTCCCCTCTCCACTAGTTCCCCGTCTCCTCCCTCCATAATTTCAAGACTCCACTGCTTATATTCCAACTTCCCCAATCTGTATAACTCTTTACACATAGCTGAAATCCCTAGGCCTGTGTTTTTTAATTTCTATTTTTATTTATCAGATATGTTTTTGCCATGTAGGGCTTGTATGTGTTTCTCTTTTTCTGGATACAAACTTTTTGATAAGGTAGTTAAATAAGAGCAGTTTTAATGGCATTTACATAGCAATAACATGGCAAGACTGAACGACTTGCACAGATGCTGTGTTGACACCAGAGTACAGAGGCATGTATGCATAATGTCCATTGACACTTTGAAAGGTCATACAGGTTACATTTATCTGGGCCTTAGTAAGGTACTACAACTAGTCTGCTTATGAGCAGTTTCATATCAGCTGTTTTTATCATAAAAATTATAATTTTTTTATTAATGACATCAGATGAAGGTGTGCTACTGTATGTACATGACCAGGTTTTTTTTTTTGGTAGGCCTCTTGCACCCTCCCACAGCTAAGCAAAGTCCCTATCATCTTCTGAGAAGTCAACCTTAATTAATGTAAAAGCCATAGACATTTTGAATCAGCTCAAAGCTTGTATTTTATGTAAGATTATAGAGGTCATATTAATGAACACACGATCTAGAAAAATGCTGAAATCAATTATGATACTTGCACTTACCTTATCAAGACTAGCTAGTTTACAGTAGGTTACATAAGGCCAAGTAACAAAAAATATTTGTTTCCCGTCCGGGGTATTTCAAAAAGTTGGTGAGGGAGGCACTTGTTATTTGTTATTTGTTATTTTTGTACCCGTGTCAACAAATACTTAAATACGCGTCCTGTCTTGATAGTAGTGCATACAGTCACACACATAAAGAGTCGTACAGTAAAGCATCCAGAGGACATGACAACAAATATAAAAACACAAGGTACAGTATGAAATTCATTAATTTTTTTTATTGAAAAAAAAATCAATAAAAAAAAAAAAAATCAAAAATACCCTATATATTGTATAGTAACTGTTATTCTGATTTGCTTGTGTTTTCTGTTTTCAGGCATTTTTGGTTTTAGGCAAGATATCACATCACAAGACAAGTATATTATTTAAGTTAATCATTGGATCATAAGATACAATCAGTACCTACAGATTTAGAAAGATTAACGCCAGTATTTAGCCAATAATTGTTTACATTATAATTATTAATAATCTGCTATTTTCATTGTACACTTATTTTTTATATATATTCGATAAAAAAATAATGTATTCTTTATTCTTGTCATTCCTATATTGCAAACATTCACGTCATATTAATAAAAAAACACTATCCATATTTGGTATTCCTATTCTTGTCGCTGTTTTTAAGGTTTCAGTATCTGGGATAGCTATCATGTGCCTCCTTCGAGGTACCAACACTCACTTCAATCTGCAAAAAAATAAAA
>NW_022689540.1:840595-886834 GCF_011630105.1 Anneissia japonica | reverse complement strand
CTCGGAAAATGGGCATATGGCTCATAATGGTGAGCAGGAGTTGACGTAAGGATTTTTCGACGTAGGCCTAGGCCTATGTGAGCCTAGCCTAAGCCTAAGGCCTAACTCATCGCGTCTATATTGACTGAACAAAAAGATCGGCCTGTACGATGTTTTAATATAAATAAATATGTTCATAATAGTCGGTTTGTAACAAATCTGCCTTTCGGAGAATTCTGAAGAACGTTTTACGTTTACTACCTATTCCAAATATAGTCAGGTTTCCTATAATAATTAATATAGGCCTAGGCGGCCTAGTAGTAGTAGGCCTAGCCTAAGTACTACTTAGTTACTACTACTACTAGGCCAGAAGTGACTCACCGTTTCATTGTCGTACAAAACTGCTCCTCTGCTGAGTTTATAGCACCATAGAATCGTTCACCAGTGGTCATCGCTTTCTTCAAATGTTTTGGCTCCCAAACATCGGAGAACTGCATTAGAGTCGGTTCGACTTAATTGTCAACATTTTCACATGTTTAGAAATCGTTTGTTTTGCTGTCACGCTGTCTCTAGATAGCCTCGTTTTCAGTCGCGGTTACGATTGCTTCCGTGCGGAATTGCGTTTGTAAACTTCGAAACGCGTCAAAATCGACCTATAGTAACCACACAATATTTTCGTGCTTGAGCGGTTTTTTGCGTTGCTTGAGTCTAGAAAATGCGTCATATATCGTCATTTCGCGTTTTCAGACTAACAAAAAACACCAAAAAACGAAATTTCGAAAAATAACAAATAACAAAAAAATTGACGCGGGCCCAAAAATCGATGCGCGCGGGGACGGGAAACAAGTAATTTTTGTTACTTGGCCTAATACAAAACTATTAATTGTGATAAAAACTGGCCTTTCTAAATATTAGTAAATAAATTGCTTGCAGTGAACACTGAACACCACTACCCTGGGTTGGTGATAAGTGGTGTTATGTCCCAGTTTCACTCTGACCTTTGAGTAATAGAATGGTCTTAACTCTGTCAATCTTTATATCATTGTATCTTGCAGCATTGGTTAGATCCAACAAAGCCACTCAAAAAACAATTAAAAAGTAAGTGATATTTGTTTATACACTTATGTTTTGATTAATTAAATTATTATAATTTTCTGGAATTGTTTGTTTAGATTGTGAATAGTTTAAATGTTATCCATTTCTAAAATATTTGTAAATTCTTAATGTGGATTCATCATTTGAATTTTGTCTGTTTCAGTTGGCCCTCCATACACCCTAAGATTCCGAGTCAAATTTTATTCATCAGAGCCAACAAATCTACATGAAGAATTAACAAGGTAAGTTGATTGTGAAAGTATAGTTCAAAATCTGAATGAATGAATAAATATATTTATCTGATGAAGTTGTATAAATTATATAGTTTCAAATAAAACAAAAATATAGCTAGCAACTCCAAAATCTGACAGACATTTTGAGAATTTAAAATTTTGATCTGTTTGATTATTCTTGATTATTTGAAATTCATTAAGTCCTGTCAGGTCTATATATTGGACTGGACAGAAACATTTGTCATGCCTAAATAAGGTCACGATGACATCACACAGGACCATATATAGGCACACCATGACTATATATGGGCATATAGCAGAAAATGTGATAGTCTGGACAAAGCTTTACACAAAACCTTGCAAGCTACCCCCTCACCAAAGATAAATGGAATGGGAAATTGTCGTACTTGACCTAGTCTGCTTTTCCTATTTGTTATTGTATTGTAAACAAAGGTGATAAAGTAAAGCCTAGCTACATGCTTAATAATGGAGATGGTTGCTTGCATAATCTTTTTATCCTCCTACTTCTGGGAGACTGGCAGCTTTGGAATTCTTCAGGCAACATCTGCTAGAGCTAGACCAATCCCATCTCATTCAATATTTCGAAGGGCAGTTATCACACATCAACATTCTATGATGTCTATTAAAAAGTCCATTGTTGTCTACATCTGACATCACATCATTAATATTCACATTTTAAATAGTATAAAGCTATAGACATTATAAAACCTGTAAAACGGCACAATAGTACAATGATTGCCTTTAGGAATTCCACTTCGTTTTGTTTGTATTTTATATTTCTGTGTTATCTGATTGTCTACAGTATTATGACACTTAGTACTGTGTCCTGTTCATGAACAATATACAAATTATTTTGATTTAAGATTTTATATTTTTGATAACTAATTAAATTAAAGCCTATTTTATTAATATTTCTATGTTTTTGTTTGTTAAATTTTCCCCTTTTTTTTGTTTTTGTTTGTACGAACGCACCAATTGATATTGAGTGCCACCGATTCAAAGGTGTATGTTCAAATAAATAAAATAAAAAAACTGCTTAGTTATTTAATTTTGTTAGTTTATGAATTTTAAATGCTTCATTTTCCACTGTAATTACATTTTGTTTTAGCTTTCATGAATTTAAAATCAGTTGCAATTAAACTAAAAGGCTAGAGATATTTTAGTAAACATATGGTAAACTTAGAGCGATGGTATTAATATTTGTGATCTTTTTTTACACTATTCTTTAGATATTTCTTTTTTCTGCAACTAAAAAATGACATCTTAGAAGGCAGGCTAGTTCCACCATATGAGACTGCTGTGGAGCTTGCTGCATATGCTGTGCAATGTAAGTATTTTACTTTTATAGATAATTTCCATTTTAAGCAAGAAAAAGTACACACCATTAAATATTTAAAGTTTTTTGGTTATTTATTAGCTTTAAATTGAAATTATAAAAAAGAAAATAATTGCAAATTCTTTGGATGGATTTCCCTAAGTTGTCATCAATTTATCACAGTACTTGGAGAACAACCATTTTTATTTTATGGTATCATTGAAAGTACTTAATTGTGTAGTAAAGGGAGGAAATTAACGAGAGAAGAGCAATATTCCCTCGCAGCGATGATGTCATTATTATGATTATTGATACCTAGAAATATCAAATTCAAAGCGGCAAAGTAATGCTGACAGCTACTGAACCGGCTAGGATTTCACATCACGTAAAAAAATGAACAGATCTCCAATGTTGCCAAATTTAAGGTGAATAAACCAATTACTGACAGTCCAACAGATATTGTTATCATTACCAAAAATAGTGAATAGAACGTGAATATGTCGACAATTGTCCTCAGGCCAAGCTCACCTCCAACTGGAGCTGTTTTCAGGGGTTTTGTTAATGCGTGTTCTTGATCTCTATGCTGAACTAGATAGGGAAATCGGAAAGACTTTTGATCTAAGGCTTGGTGGCCTTAACCATTGTGTGGTGTTTTTTTTTGTTAACAAAAAAAAGATAAGTATTGACATTCCGATGGTATTCATCATTGGTACAGGTTAAGGGAGACCTGTGGTCAACTGAGGAGGTATTTACCAATTCAAGAATGGCAGACTTATTGTATGCTCTAAAAAAGGGATTTAGTAGAAAGGTCATATGTATTTCAATCAATTGACTATATTTGCAGTGACCCTATGTTGAAAATAGTTTAGTAATGTATAATCCTATGAATGTGATATTATTTCTTTAATGTTAAAGTTATATATGAAACTTTATATCAATGAAAATCAAAGGTAGGAATTTGCTTTAGAGAATCCATTTCAGCTAGTTTCAAGTCCCTGTCCTCCTTAAGTTTTGGAGCCTTATGAAAAAATGTACTAATTCGCTATTTTTAAAAGAAAACAATTAATTTTTCCATGGGAAAATGTATATAATGATGATATAAAAGATTGTTGTTAAAGTTAAAGAAGAGGTAGGAACATGTATAGCAGAAATATATACCAAGAGTCACTTTCAATACTTCTTTTATTTAAAAAAAAAAATCAAACAAACAAAAAAAAACCAATTTATTATTACCACCATGTTTACCATTAATATATAAAATAGTATTAGTAGCAAATGGTAAATACCTTCACCAAAAAATAATTTAAAATTCCAGACGTAAAACTAACAATTAATTTTACTTGGCTTTAGTGCTTATTTATATTCTTTAAAAAAAGCAACCTTGGCTGTTGTTATGCAGATAAAAATGCATTTGAATTGTAAATCTGTTGAGTATTCAGGTCATATATTCTGTAGACAGGAATATTTAGAAGCAAACAATAAAAAATAGAAATCCTAGCAAAACCTGAATTGTATAGTACAATTAAATAGACTTAATGTTAATATAGTATGGAATAGGATGATAGTAAGAGTGGTACTATTGATTGGAATATTATATAATATAGTACTTTTGAATAGTTTTACTATTACTAATTACAGTAAATGCTTTATACCTAAAATATTAATCGAATGTAGTCGAGTAGCTGTATCACTAAACACACGAATGTACTTTTATGATTAAGGATATGATTATACTCGCCCTCTAAATGAGTAAAATGTTGTTGGTCAAGGAAGTCCTACATACCAATTCCTAAAATTTTCAGTAATATTATTTTGTAGTTTTGTTCTATTAAATGGTAGTACTATTGAATACAGCAAATCATAGCCAGATCTGTCTAATATAGCTACTGTAGGCTGTTGGACAAAGAAATTATTTCAAATACGTCTAAAATGAGGTCAATCAACCCATAACCGCCAATACACCATGATCAGTATTAAGTAGAACTAATTTAAAAAAGTGATTAAGAAAACATGTAATACTAATAGTATGACCCTTTACTTACTCTTGAGTTACAAACATCTACATTAGGCCTATGCAAGTTTTGCCATCTGTCGGAGTTAAGACATTAATTTTTAAATGTAATTTGATTTTTTTTTTTTTTTATCTAGTACCAAAGACAAAATTACTATTATTAGTCCTGCCGTAGTCACAAAACTGTTAATTCATGAATGATTTTGTACAATGTGTATGATGATAGAAATGTGTATATCATGTGTAAATAAATAATAACCTTATTTATGTGTGATGTGATGTTTAGATGGGGTAAATTTTGAAATATGTTTAAATGTATTTTATTACCATAGAGTATTAGTATTCAACTTGCTTCATAATCAAACCACCTGGCTGTCATGTATGCTGTTTAAATTATAAACATGAATGTGTTATTGCACATGCCAAACAATAGCAAGTATTGTGAAAATCTATGCAGTTCTCTTTCTGCTACAGTAGTAATTTCCATGTTTTCCTTTAGTGTCATATCTGGTTGGTAGCCATATTTGTTCAATAAAAACAGACCTAGGCTGAATCAATAAAGGATCAGTACCTAATAAGATTTATTTACTGAATATTGATTGATTGTTACATGTTTGTTTTTAGTATTTCATCATGACTTCATTTTCTTGATTATAACATGTAAAATGTTATGAAATAAATGTTATGTATTCTCATAGGTAACTCATTTACTATTCATTTTTGTGATTTTCCAACAGCTGAACTAGGTGATTACGAGGATGATATGCACAATGCGGAACTGGTGTCGGAGTTCCGTTTTTGTACCAATCAGAGCGAGACTATGGAGGAGGACATTCTAGAAAAATTCAAAACTCTAAAGTATGTGGATGATTTGCATTTACAATACAGTACCCCATTACAAAAAATGTTTTTATTTTGATCAAATTGTAATGTATAACAAGTTGGTCTTTTTGTGTTAGTACATTTCCATGGAACTCTAGCCTGTGGCATACAGTGTTCTTAAAAGTCTAAGTTATTTTCGACTGAAGGTGGGACAGTACAATACTTTATTTTGGAGGGCCTATGCTGATTATATTTGTAGGTGACATGATGATAGTTGTGACGGTGATGATAGTGATGTTGTTAATCATAGTGTTAAAAACTAGGATGAAAGTGGTGGTTGTTGTGGCAGTGGTAGGGATGGTGGTAATAGTAAGGACTGCAGTAGTGACATGGGAAATGATAATTGTGGTGGTTTTGCTGGTGGTGGTGGTGGTGGTAATCCGGTGGTGGTGGTAATCCGGTGGTGGTGGTAATGATGATATCAGAGGTATCAACATTGATAATGATGATAAATTATATACATGATAACTAGAACTAAAGTACATACAGTATCATGTTATTTGATTCAATTAGAACCCTTACAATATACAGTTGGTACATAACAATAGAAACAGTACAGGCAGATAAACAACACATGCTAAGTTTATAGACAATGAATCCATGTTTTAGTTGATAACATATGGCATGGAAGTATAAGATTGATTGCTTTTCAAGGACCAGTGAATTTAAATGATTGTCAAGCATGATGTAGATCATCCGGCTCATAAAGGAAGCCAGCAATTTAGTTAGCAACAAATTCAATCATGGAATTTCTTGTTTATAATTAAAAACATCCAGCTAGACAGGTTGTCATTAGTTAGCAAGTTCAATGATAGAACTCCTTGTCTGTAATTAAAACATCCAGGAATTAATTTTTTTTTTCCTTTATCGCTTTCTGTTTAGGTGACCCTCCATTTTTAGGTAGTTAAGAAATGACCAGTGTTAATGCTTTTATATCAAAGCAATTAATATCAGAAAGCTTACAATGCTAATTTTAGACTAAGCAGTATAATTTGCCTTCAAACATTTCTGTTGTCGTTCACTTGTCCTACCATATCCTGAGAAGCTCTTTAAAATTTGGAGGACAAAGAACATTAATCATAATGTTTTAATTTCAAATCACATTAAAATTTTGAATTACATTTTTTAAGTAATTTTTACATGCCTAATCAAACGCAATTCTCATAAGTAAGTATAAGCAAGACTTAAATTGTGCTCATATAATATATTCCCCTTGGTGACCAAAAACCATAGCAGTACAGTACTGTATGTTGATTGATTTATAAATTTGACATAAAAACCCACAATGAGGCTTCAAATTTATTAGGTTAAATTTTAATCACCACGAAAGGAACTGGGTTTACACTGTACGTGATTTACAATGAATTTGTAGGTAGGCCTATATTATAAGTGAAAACATTCTTTAAAGAAGAAAGTATGATATGAACAATGCTAGCAAAGCTGTGGATACTACAGTACTGTACAGTACCTCCTACATTACTACATAGATGATATAATTAAATGTCTTACCTTTAACACATACCTAAGATCAAATGGAAGAAAATGCAGTTAAATGCAGGTTGGGGAGGTGCATATCTACCAAGTCTGGTGCATCTGGCTTGAGCCTCACACTTTTCAACCAAACCTCAAGCCACTCTAAAATCTCACACTTTTCCAGTAATCTCAATCTTTATTTTATTAAACCCAAACTTTTTATCAAAATACTCGAAACCTTTGCAATTTTATAGTTCATCACGCCTAGAATCATTGAAAATTCTATAGTTCCTATTCTAGCTACAAATTTTTAAGGTTTAATTTGAAAACTAGACATCTATTTAGAGTGCACCAGAGAGCATTCAAGCCTTAAAAAAAAAAAAATTGACCCACGCAATTGGGTTTATTTCCTGTTAAATCTCAAGCCACTAGCTACCTCCAACTTGGCATGTATGCAGATGGGCGGGTGGTTACATTAAAAGTTACATTATTACATTCTGATAATACCATTAAGCATTTCATTTTTGTTTTATATTTTTTTCCTTTAAGTAGTTAGTTAATGCATTTGACATTAGAATTGACAAGGGGCTGGGAATATAAGTAAATCAACTTCTGTAACTGTACTAGGAGCTGAAATGACTGCCAGTTGATGCTGGATGGAATTAGACATTTTATAGCCATCTTGAGACATGTGATTAACAACCTTCTGTGAGAAACCTAGCTCAATGGTGTACAAAATGAAAAGCACCTGTTCACATTGTTTAGAAAATTGTTAATGCGCAGAAAAAGAAAAAAACAAAAGAAATGTAGACTTTTCCATTTAATGATATACTGCTACCCAAAACAGATCAAGGAAGGATAACCTCAAAAATTAAAGTAAAACTCTGAATTGCTTTCAATAAGTCACAGATAAAAAAATTCAAGTGTTGATCTTTAATGGTGTAAGCTTGGTTTCCATCGAATCGCTACACACTATTGCTGACAGATTTCAGTGATGCTGATTGGTCAGTCGAAGCAGGGAGCCTTCCTGATTGCATCGGGACTGTTACACAGAACGATTACACTAAAAAACACTGTAGCGACACTGTAGTGATTTTAAGGAAACCAGCTTTTACAGACATTAACTATAAAATCCTTCAATTTGCTGGCAGAAGTTTTATGTTCAAGGCATTTATTCTTGCTTTCAGTTTACATGAAAAACCTAAAGGAATTATGATGATGATGATGATGGTAACTTTATACTTTAGCTACATCTAAACCTGTCCTCCCACTCAACCATCCTTCAACACTCCTGTATAATATATTTACCATCATTATTTTTTCTATCCTCACAATTTCCTTTAACTAAACTAAATCACACTACCCCTTTCACACCCCATAGCCCCTCTAGCCTTCCATCTGATATGACCATTCATTTAATCCATCCTTTCATTCATTGAGAGAGATCAAGTTTTGCATTTATATTATTTTAAAGGTTGATATAGAACCTAGGGTATAGAATTAAGTAAAGTTTCCCATGTCTCTTTGTAATATTCTTTAGAATTTAAGGTGATCCCTAAATGACATTGACTTTAAACCTGAAGCCCTATTGAGCACCTAGTGGGCCTGATTACATCACTTGGTATCAGAACATAAAAGGAGAAATAATGTACACACCGTCTGAAATAAGATCATCCCTGGCCATGTTGTGGTAGTGACGTTAACGATAAGTGTTTGAGTTCACTGTTCAACCCTATCAACATTTGGATGTTGCATTCCATTGAAATCCATATACCATATTGTGGCAGTGATGCCGGTAATGACAGTGGACATTACAAAAGAGATGATGATGATGATGATGATGATGATGATTTTGACAAATGATGACACTGATAAAATGGTGATGATAATGATGACGTTGATTAGTGATAAGGATTATCATTGATGATGATGATGATGATGATGATGGTAATGAATAAGGTTGACAACAACATTAATTTTCCCCAATGCTCTGGCCCAATTGTCCATTTTTAACACATCAATTTAAATGCTGTCTAGTTTTCTCTATTTCTATTGGTAGTATATGTTCAACATGTTTTAAGGGGTGCTACTGTACTTGTGAATGTAGTTTTATGTGCACAGAGCATTTCTATTGTGAGATTTGTAGATGCATGGAGGAATACATTTGGTAAATGTATGCTTGTTTATATCGGGGTCATCATGATCAATATCAGACTATTCTGACCTTCGTACTTAATTACTTTAATTTATGCTTCCTACGTTTGTTTAATTAGTTTACAATATATGAACATATGTACAGTAATGTTTTAAATGGCCTTATTGAGAAAAAAAAATCTTTCTTTTTCCTATATTATAAATATTACATTTTAAAATTGTTCAAATGCTCTTTAAAACTAAATTTTTAAATGAAAAAAGCAGGTATATATGTATTTAAATTTTTGCTGAAGTCATTTAATTTTGTGTTTTTATCTCACAGAGGTCAGACACCAGCTGATGCTGAGCGAAACTACTTGAACAAAGCAAAGTGGTTGGAGATGTATGGTGTTGATATGCATAGGGTCATGGTAAGCCAATGATTGTACATTTGTTTTGTCATCAACAGTACATATGTGGAGCTATTTTTCTGAACATACTTAATATACTACATTCTATAGGGAAAACTTGAAGGTCATAAGATTTGTGATTACAATATAAACAAGGAGTAAAGTAATTCAGTTGCTATCATAATGTATGCATAATATATCTATATTACATATTGCCTTATGAACTTGCATTTATATAAACAAACAAATCGAGAGTGCAATTAACATTGCAATCTAGCGAAGTTTCATTTCTCTTGTTATGCCATTGATGCGTTCTCTTTGTTGTTTTATTAGATACATAATGTTTTAAAGAAACTTTTCTAACTAGATGTACTATAAATTAGAAAAATGTGTATTGAAAATATGTTATTTCTTAACACAAAGGGTAAGGACAACAATGAGTATGGTCTTGGTCTTACTCCAACTGGTATACTTGTATTTGAGGGCAAGAACAAGATTGGCTTGTTTTTCTGGCCGCGAGTTGAGAGGTTGGATTTCAAGGGAAAGAAACTCCATCTGGTTGTCATGGAGGATGATGACAAGGTACACTACAATCATTTGTTTACTTTTAAATTACACGTTATGACGACTTTGAATAGCAAGATGTGTATATAGATTTCGCTCGATGGTATCATCTTGGTTGTTAGTCTAGACACGTTACGCTACCTCTCGCTATAAATAACGAGCAGATAAAATAAATCAAGTGGGTGGTTTTCGTATTAATTTCAATCAGTCAATCAAACAATTAACTTAAGCGATATGCAAATGGCTAGTCCTTTCTGGCCCATAACCAAAATTCCTTAAGGGGAACTTTCTATGAGAGTAAGATGTTAAAACAGCACTTAAACCCCCAGGGGCTGAATTATTCTAGCATCGAAATTGTGAATTTTATCGATAATTTTGATAGTTTTTTATATAACTGTTCATGTTTGGTTTATCAGTAAAGGATTCACTCTAAAGGTTTTGCTTTGTAATGGCTTCACCACTTGTACAATAGTTCAAGTGAACATTCAAATGGGTGAGACAAATAGGAGCAAAAAGGATAGCACAGTAAAATATTAATATTTTTTTCGCTTGCAGGGTAATGAGCAGTCCCACACATTTGTGTTCAAGCTTCAAAGTAGCAAGGCATGTAAGCATTTATGGAAATGTGCCGTATCGCATCATTCATTCTTCCGGTTAAAGGGAGTTCCTAAACATAGAACAGAAAAGTCCGGATTCATCAGGATGGGCTCACGATTTAACTACAGGTAAAAATTTTATATTAGAAATTTGACAGCAAAAAAAAAATAAACAACCATCTTTTTTTTTAGAGCAGCATGGTGTTGCCTTGTGAGAACAAGTTTTTATTTATTTACATAAAAACCAAGGATCCCCGATAGCAAAAATTTATTTTCTCCTCCATAGGTAGTAATCGCTTTCACAGGGCAAACATATACACATTATTTTCTACATTAAATAACATCTCATTATGAGGCTAAATTAGTAGAGCTGTTTCGATTGTGGGGGGAAAATCCTGTTTTCTTTACAGGACCCTGGGATTGGAAGGCAGGCATCTTAACCACTAATATAAAGTTTGAATATTATTATAGAATAGTTTATATAAAGATAATAGCATAGTTGTAGGATATAATTGACTGCATTTTAAAAATTTCAGTTCAAACTTCATTTTCTCCAATATGCCATCAACGGCCATTTAATTTTGTAGTTTCACTTAATATACCATCATGATATAGGGATTGGTATTATCAAGATTGTTTTCACTCTATTTGTTCATTTTTGGTTAATAATAATGCAGAAGTAAAACATACCTTTATTCCCATTGTTAGTTACCACAGGTTGTCTGTAGATTCTCAAAGATTGTGCAAACCTCTGCTTGCCAGTAGTCTCAAATTGCAGGAAAACGGTGCGGTGATGTTGGTTCCCCTGCAATAGTCTGTTTCTGATGTTTTTTATTTTTAGGTCGCTTGGTTAGACTTTAGGATTTAGTTTTTAGTTTGTTTCTTTTGTGTAACTTATAGCGCATAGAGACCATGTAGTATGCGCTTTACAAGTCCCAAACCATTACCATTACCATTAATATATTAACGATATATATTTTGCACTTGTACATTACGTATTTTCTATTATTCAGTGGCAGAACAGAATTCCAGTCTGCTAAAGCCAACAAGTTAAGACGCTCCTCCACTTTTGAAAGGAGACCAAGTCAGAGGTTCTCAAGACGGCCATCTTATGCTCAGAAACGAGGTATTTATACTCTGATTTCTCTCTTCATGCTTTAAAAACATCATTCTTTCAAGCGATTATGAGAAATTCGTTCCACTTGAGTAAAGCACAACGTAACCATGAAATAGAAAATCCATTATTTTTAATGTCAATTTAATCTCCTAAATATAGCAATTTCACTAGTTTTAATTATTGCTTCTTTGATAATTAGAAAAAAAACCCTATATTTTTAAATAGCTGATACTAAATTGTATGTTTGTTATTAATTTGATATGTTAATTTATTGGATGTTTTCTTTTATCTTCACAGCTGCGGCCGCATCTAGCGTTGCTGCCAACGCCATCGCAATTTCCCAGCAGCGCCAGGCAGCCCGAGCAGCAGCGGCAAAAGCCGCAGGTTCTCCACCTGTAACGAAAAGCAGTACACTGTAAGTAGCCGCTTTTGTCTTATTCTTTGTGATGCAAGAATTAAAAAAACAGGATGTTGACATTTTGTTATGATTGTGGCAAGTTTGCTTTAACTCTTCGCAAGAATCATTCTACAAACCGTTTGTTTTATTTTTTAGGCCTCGAGTTACAGTCGCAGCAGCGGTGTCACCATTAAGCTCAGGTGTTACGACAACGTTTATGACGCCAGCAAGGAAATCGCCAGCCACTTCACCGACCCAGATACCTATATCTTCTGCATCTCCAACCTCAACATCATCGCATGTTGTTGACGGTACGCCTCCACCGCCTCCCGACTCATCTTCCAACAGCCCAAGGCTCTTTGAAATAAACGTGGACACGGGCTCCAAAACCCCAGTCACCCCAGACTCTATTACAATACGTACTTCGAAACCAATATTAGTGGGTGATTCGGTCAAGGTGGAAAGTATAAAAGTGGATAACTACAAAATGAATGGAGAAATATCAGCCACAGGTGCTGGCCTTTTAAGTACGTTGGGCCATGCTTGCACCTATCCTTACATCCTCCTCACTGTCACTCACTCTTTCCTCTTCACTCTCATCTTTCCATCTTGAAAGCAGCTATGCAGAATCTTGGAAGTGGATTTGTTAACATATGCTACTTAATTGAAATAACCAATATATATTCTATTATCTGCATGCTTATAATTTAATTGGTTAGTTAGTTGTAATAATTAATGTAAAGTGAATAAATCTTTTGATACCAAGGGATTGCTATGATAAACTTTAAGCAAAAGAGGGAAAAATAAAAAATTAATTATTACAATATAAAATATGATTATTACATTTACAAAAATTGATAACTTAAAATATAATTGTTTTTCATAAATGGACGCTTTATGCATAAATATTAACAGAAATATGCGATTGCCTTTGAGCTTACCACCCTAAGAAGAGAGTTGTTATAATTTAAGTATATATTATATAGCATAATTAATTAATGATAATTTTGTCAATATATAGAAATATAATAATTATGATAATATAATTATTAAAATAATATAAAATACTAATGATAAAAAATATTAATAATACCAATAATAACATTGTGTTACATTTTACTAGTTATGTGATTATAATAATTTTAAAGAAAAAATAATATATACAATTTGTATATGATTAGTTCTTTATGTATTTTAATTTATTAATATTTACTTGCTGGCTATTCTAATCATACATTTCATTAGCTTAGCTGTCATAATATTGAGCTTAGCGCATAATTTATAATTAAACTGATTGGTTTCTTGTCCTTCAGAAACCAAACATTTTTACATTAATTGATTGTTTAACACCTCATGTCGTTGCCTGATGCAGCATTGGATGTCACATTTGAAAAGTGTATTAAAATTTCATGTGCTGTCAACACAATTAAAAGCTAAATTGCACATAAGGATGAAACATCTTTTCACAGTTCAGTAACAGCATTTGGGGAGGGGGGTTTCTTAAGCCCGATTCCTTAATTTAAAATAAAATTACAAATATGAATTTCAAAAACAGATATAAATATAATATAGTATAGAAATTATATACTAATAAATATTTACTTTAAAATTCTAATATAATTAGATATTATCATTTAATATATTCTAACATTTAGAGCCATGCAGTTAATTACATAAAGGTTGTATAATGCAATGGCATTGCTGTACACCAATCATTGCCCTATGAATATAGCATGCTGATCATACAGCTGCAGTATATAACCTTGTAGCCATTAATACTACATTGTATAGTGCTACATACTACATACTACATACATCAGGCTTTCTTCATTACATTTTTGTTATAACCCTTTTATACCTCACACTTTCTACTTGGTGGTTGTTCTCCAGACAATTCCACGAGTCCAAGATTCTGAATACGCTAATGAAGTACTCTTTGAACCTTTGTTGATTTGCATGTTAGCTATCATGTATATGCATATCTTGTTAAATGTTACCGTGATTGGATGTTAGATTTCATTGTTCTAAGTTTGTTGTTAGCATGCATGGTTTTATATATTCTAGTTCTAGTGTGGTTTTTATGAAATTCAGTTTATATGGGTACTTATAGATACTGCAGACATACAAACAGATGCATTAAACACACTCTCATGCTATGTCTTCACTGTTTATGTGACATTTATCTTTACAGGTATTTGTCATATAAAACCTAATAATGTGGACATAATTTACACATTCAGATATCCTGATGCACCAAAGCAACAAAACATATACAATTGAAATATTTATCCATGCTTACATTTACATATGCACATACTGCAAATAGGTATCCCAAGATATTTAGATGCAGATATATGTATAATACATAGATACACTCCAAATTTTCATGCAGATACACACATGCATCTGATAGATTACATTGACACATATACACCTGTATAGCGGAACAAACCTTCCTGCATACACCCTCCTTGCCCATCCCATTTCTTATACACATGTACACCTGTAGAGAGATACAAAACTCCCTACAGACACACATAACCATCTCATTAATTATACACATGTACACTTGTATGGGAAACAAACATCCCTATAGACACCATAAATGCATCCATGCAGATACAAACCTTCCTATAGACACACATAGGTATCTCATTACTTATACACATGTACACCTGTATGGGAAACAAACCTTCCTATAGACACCATCCATGCTGATGCAACCCTTCCTACAGACACCCTTCATAAATCCATGCAAATGCACACCTCACACATATACACTTTTGTATGGCAACACACCCTCTACATACACTACACCAATCTCGCATACACTTCACATTTCCACCCATTATTATACTGTTTATCCTTCTATTCTTGATCCCAGGTAAAGGTATCAATGGTGCATTCATGAGGCCCAAACCTTTGTCCAGATTATCAAATGTTCTTTGACAAAAAAACTGTTGTATGCCCATATATAGGCATTATGTGCCTATATATGGTCATGATGTGATGTCATCATGACCATATTTAGGCATGTCACATGTTTTTGTCAAATGAAAACTTGACAGTCTGAACAGGGCTTAAAAAAAAGCTGAAATTTGATCACCGACTAAAGCTTCATCCAAATGTTACAAATGCCTGCAAAATAAACACACAACTGTAATTGTAGGATGCACAGCTGTAAAGCAAAACTGATTACGCTGACACTTAATATAACTAATAGAGAATGCCACGCATTGCAAATGTTGGAAAACAAATATAGATACGAATGCTAAATTAATTAGCAACTAAACACTCCAACAAATGTTGCAAAATTCATAAAGTGCTTAAGCCATTCTGCGCCATGTAAAACATTGCTTCAACAATCAGATATTAACTTTGGTTATCTACAGACCGTGCGTGTCCTTTAGTAGTTAGCCATCTACATTCATCTTGCCCGTTATCATCCACATTAAATGTCATTCATAATAGAATTTTCATATTGTCCAAAACTTATTGACAGTTCCAAAACATCTAATTTTTTATTCATATTTAAAAGGTTGAAATAATATTTGTCATTTGACCTTTTTCAGTGCTGTAATTTGTCAAATTGGTTTATTTGCAGTACAGTGCATGTCAAATTCTAGATATATTCCAAATTATTACTTATATTTTTTAATTATATTGGCTCCTATAAAAATGATAATTTCATTTTCGTGTAATTTGAAAACTAATTCGATAGTATGTTTTGGAATTTGTCTCCTCGTATGAACATTACTTCTTCACATGTGAAGTCAATGCCTAAGGTACTATAAAAAGGACACCAGTATTTTTATAAAAAAGCGGTAAACAAAATTCAGAAGGGGTAAAACAAACAAGGATGAAAACAATGACGAACTGAATCCTGCCTGTGTTCAAAATACAAGGGTAAACAGCAACCAGCATGGGTGAAATATCTCAGAGGGGTGGATAGATGTGGGTAACAAACCAAACTACAGGGGATAGAGTTTTGCAAGGGCTAACCATAAACCTTTATTGGGAAAATATAGGAATGAGTTTTTTGTAAAGGGTTTTGATTTTAAGGTTTTTTATTACATTGAAATGATTTAGAAATGTTTATGTTAAGCTGCAAAGAATTTTTAGTTTGTGATTTTGCATGTTGCAAAAATTCCAAACAAATAGCCTGCAAGCACAATCATTTTGTTCTTGTGTAGCTTCAATTTACTTTGTTACTGGAATGGTATGCATACATTCTTAAATAAATTAGTGGGTTTTTTTCATTATCATTTTGTTAAAAATTACTGTAATATTTAGTTCAAGGCTTATTTATCTCATTGAATTTGTAGTAGAGTAAGTGCTTTATAAGGCTTGTTGTTATTCATATATTATTACTATTGTTAAAATTATTAATTTTTTTCTTATAATTATTAATATTATCTAATGGTATTGTTAGTAGTATATTTTTTTCATTGGTAATTATAATACAGTACTACTAAAGTTATTTTTTGAATTCTTTACCACATATAATCATTTAATTAAATCAATTTTTAGGTATAGAGGAACAAAATGCTGCTCGTTTGAAAGGTCTGGAAGATGCGCCGTGTACAATCAGACCGAGAGTCAATGGGTCATCAATTCCAAATAACAATCGGCAAACCAAGCCATACCCAAGTGCAAACTTGGCCGCAGTTCAAATAACGAACAATTTACAGAAGGAATCGTACACAGACTCACAAAAGAACACAATGCCAACGAAAGATAACGATAAGTTCCAACAAGGACAGTTTCAACTTTTGAGTGCACCTACAGCAAAAGAGGGTACAGAGGAGGAAGCTGTTAACTTCAGGTATTTATTTATAATGACAGCACTGTAGTTGTAGAAGCTAACATATATGTATATAAATTTAACAGAGCACGTTTAGGTGTTAGAGGGCAGCATTGCCACCCTTTTGATGTTAGTAGTACATAGATGTGATAATTTTATTTTTAAATTGTAATTGAATAATTAACTTTTCTATACCTTAATTAATCAAATAAGGCCTTTCTTGCATAAGCACCGCTCTAAATAGGTGCACCACCAGTGATGGTTTTTTGGGTTTTTTTTAATCAGCGCTGCTCTTGAATATGCATTTAGAGATATGATGTGTTAATATGCAAAATGTTGTGGCACTTAATCAAGAGTTGTATATACCTTGATATCTTCGTAAGGTGGTCAGCCCACCATCTCTGAAGAGTTTGAAGACTTTAGAGACGAACGAGCTAGCAATAAGTTCATGATAGATTTAAGCTAAAGTAACATCAACATTGCAACAAGACTTGTTGGCCAGTACAACACATTGTATTATATCAACAGTCCAATAATTTGTCTTAAGCACCATTCTTGAATAAACGCTTCTTTTGATGAAGTGCCACAGTGAAACCTCTAAAATTTTTATAAACCTCGTAGATCATATTTAGTTATTTATGGTACTAATAGAGGCTTTTTAAGGAAAAGATGGTAAATAACTATAGCACTTTTGTAGCAAAACTTAAAAAAACACTGGCTTTTCAGCACATAGAATGTAAATCGGATGCTGTTTGGTAATTATTCTTTATTTACAACTTTTGAAATGGTTACTAAGGTGTCAATCAAACCAAACTATTGACCAATCCAATTGAAGTATGCATTGTTAGGACCACCCATATATGTCTAAGTTTGCACTTATAGGACCTATATATTTTTCTTAATACTTGTACTATAAGCCTTTAGAAAGTGTTGTATTACAATTATTTGTAATTATAGTAATGATAAATATGATTAATAATATTATTAGTAATGATATAAAATATAACGTCCATGCTTGTACGACCCCCCCCCCCCCCCCCCCACACACACATACAATTTTATTGTGGCTACTGGCTCTCTGGTATGACGATCAATCGTCTACAGAAGCTAGTATCCAATTATTCCAACTGATCACTAATATGTAAGAAAAGAACCCATGAAAAAGAATATTGTCCGTTGTTTTTTTGTTTTTTTTTATCATAAGGAATTCTTATTAAATAAGTAAATCCAAAAGATCTATGGGCAAAATAATATGCTTGGGAAATGCGCATTAGTGATCCTACCATTACCCAAACATTCTTTATGCTACTTGATTTTACTTTCATATTTTATGAATGATAATGATTTCTACAATTTGAAGTGAATAACTGTGTACTAAGGACGTGCTGTGGTCAATGATAATTTAACTGTTGACATGTTTTTCTTTCCCACAATTCACATTTGACCTGATTCGCCTTTCAATGCCAAATTCATGGTACGTAAAAGTCTACTCAGCTTAACACTATTTTCACTTTTTTTTTCATTTTACAAGCTGTAGTGTTTGCTGTGTGTTCTTCATCTATGCTTTTGGCCTTGGGACCTTTAAATCTGGTAGTTTACCCCCTTCCTTCTAGTTTAAACTTATTCATGGATGCAACAACTGCATATGTATTGATTTTATATTCCTTTACTGACAAATAAAATTTAGTATATGAAATGAAATAATATATATATAAACTAGTACCTTAATGATATTAACATAGTATTGATATATATTTGGAGCTAATGTTTATGCTAATTTTGGAAAGATCGCAAAGGTTTGCACAAATATTCCATCTGGAAAATGCTAATTATTAATCGGTACCAGTGTTGGCATAGATAGTTTAAATATATAAATAATAAGTTGATAGTGGCAGATAACTACTTAAATTAAAAATATTTATTATTTTATCTAACAAAAAATAATGATATTTTTCAGTGTACTAGTATATTAGTAACCAAGTGGCATTAACAGAAGTTACATTTTTTAATTTAGTATAATATTTTATTTTTAGACCTATATTATATTCTGCATTTTTGATAATTGGTAACTTTAACTAGCATGTCTGCTGCCCCAACATACTAAATACTGATTGATTTTAAACGTTTTATTTTTCTATATAAAAATGAAACTACCATAAATTGAGGAAAATAAATTGTTGCTGAAAAGATTTAAATTTTAAGAAATTCATCAAATACATTATAGTATCATCATCTTTTACTTTTATTTTTTATTAATTATTACACATTGATAATTTTTAAAATAGTAATAATAACAAAAAAAAATCTATATAAATTTTGTTTAAATGAATTATAATATTTGTAATACTCATGCTAATATATAATGGATAATCAAAATCTGCAAAATTAATATTTCTAATTTTCCAATATCAGAAATCACTATTCATCATATACCACTTTTGCATGCTAGGGTATAATTATTTGATTCTGCCTTTTTTTCTTTTTTTTTGTACACCTATATTTATTTTTTTTCCCAGACTCATAATTAATTGGGAATTTATTTTTTCTTAAATATTATTGAGGGTGGAAGCATTTACATGTAATTTTTTTACCTTGAAAACCAGCGCTTCTATTTTAATTGTGCCATCTACAAAGAAAATGCTGAAATTCCTATAAAATAAAATAATAAATGGCCAAAATTAAATATGAAATTATGTTGTTAACATCATAGGTAAATTTAGCAATTAATTATTTGTAAATTTAATTTTCGAGGGATTACTAACAAGGTGCAATTGCCATTTGCATTTTGAAGCAGGATAATTTCACCCAATATATTTTAAAACTTGTGCATAATATAACAAGTTCATAGTTAGTGCTTATGTGGATAATCTTCATTCTGCTCAACATCGGTACATACATCAGAATTCAATATTTTTGTTTTCATCACTTTATCAAAAGCTTTTAGTGGGTGCTTGGTATATGTTCCTTCTTTTTTCATATAGTTATATAGCATTTGCTTTCCTATTGTTGAATAAATCTCCATTTTTCATCTTATGGCTTTGATTCTTTTAGTTTTTGTGATTTTGTGATTATATTTAGTTTACATTTTTTTAATTTTTAGCCATATTTTAAAGCCTCCCAAATGTATTGTACATGTTATGTGAAATAATTTTATTTAAGTTGGGACTATATTTTTCTTGAATGTACAAAGCTATGATGTTAATGTTCTTTTATCCATTAAGTATACCAATGATTCTCATTGAAAATAATTTTTTTTTTATACATCAGTATCAAATGAAATAGCATAAATGTACAGTACTACTGTAAATTCTATTTTTCAATTAAGAATATGTTTTTATTGAAAATGCAAGGAATACTGTTAATCAGAACTGTGAATTTGATGTTCTTTTTTTCTATGTTCTTTTCAGACGTACCGCTTCTCTTCCACCGCAATCTAGTGACAACTCTTTAAAGGTTATGAAAAATGCAAGCAGCTGGCAGAATATGTAAGTATCAACATTACCCATTACTGATTATGTAATCAAGTTTACCAACCCATGGCTATATGCTCCTCCTTTAAATTGGCTTTTCTAAATGGTTATATCATGGTTTATACTACATAGTTTATGTAACATTTGTGTTTTTTACGGAATGGGGTTATTGGCCCCCATGTCGAATGCCCAATCTGGAAATTGGCATCTAGCTCTGAAATCTTCCTGGCATGTTTGAACTTACCAGGGGTAGAAAAACCCCTGCTGATATAGCTTCCAGGGTTAAACAAGATACTCAAACCTACCCGCCACGGCAAAGTAGCAGCACAAATATCACAGTGATCATGAGAGTCTCCTGGAAATTAGAACACCCCCCCAATATTTGCACGTGCTTAAGATTTAACTGAGTTGCGCAATTTTCACTGGATTTTCCAGTTTGGTAAAAACCAGCCTGGTCAATCTTGTTGGCTACGCATTGCTTGGTTAAACTACCCAAGTGTCACAGGTAAGTTAATAAATGTGAGGTAATTTGGACATTTTTCAGTAAACTAACCAGTGTCACCAGTTAGTTTTAATGGAAAAAATCCTGTGATTTTTGAAAATAGTGTAATTATAAAGCCATTTTTCTTCTGTATAGACAATCCCAGTCATCCCCAATAGAAGTGAATGGGACAACAAATATGAGTGGTACGCAAGCTGTGAACATGAAGGCAGATGCACCAGTAAACATCCATGCACGCCGTACCGGCAGCTCGGAGCTTCTCACTGTAAATATTAGCCGGGGACAGGCACCACGAAGTAACGGCATGAATCCCCCTGTTGCACCAAAACCTACACGTGTGAGTTTTTGAGCATGAAATTTATTTTGTGCATCTAGAAAACGTTGTTTCATAATTGATAATTTAGAGGATATTAATAAAATACAGGCTGAGGCTGATTATCAACCTAACAATTTGTAGAACCACTCTATGCACTTTTAGTCTACTTTAGTGTTGATTTATCATCGATAGTTTTAACATAGTTATACATTATCTGCATTTTAATCTCGGAATTTTAATTGCAACAATTGATTGTTATTCTGTTATAGCTGATGCTTTATGTCTTTGCAAGCATAGTACAGTTTCTCAAAATGCAAAGCTCCTACCTTTATCCATTGCCCTCATTCCCTTACCTTTCTCTTTATTATATCATGTTTGTGTAGCATAGGCTGTGGTTTGTTTCCCAATCCTAAAAGGCGCATTATCGCACTGGAAAGCATTTTAGCTAACACAATTATGCAAACTAATGTACTGCATGGATAGAGCTACTAGGTACATGCCATTCAATTCAAAATTTAACAGGTATTTGTTTAAAAGAGACGTGCAAAATTAAATTATAAAATTAAAATCACTAACACATTAATAAGATTAATAAAAAATAATTTAAACCAGAAAAAATACACTTAAGTGCTACATTGTTTTTGTTTTTTATTAAAAAGTAAACAACTTAAAAGTAGAATATTTTAATCAGGAATTATAAAACCAAATCCAACTAATTAAACAGTAACTCTAAAACTTTCCTCAAGATACCCATGGTCCCTGTGATTAATAATAATGTTATAACCTTCCACTTAGCAGAATAATTTTAAGCATACCTCAGTAATGTTTACAAATCGAAAACAGATGAATTCTAACATCATTGCAAAGAAACTTTGTAAAAGGAACTTAACTTTTTTTGTTCTTTCTTTTCCTTGTTCATATTTTTGCCTTCATTATAGCAGGCCGAATCTTCTACTTCCGTCACAAGCCAATCGGCTACCAGCACTGCAACCAATGGCACGCCTACGATTAAAACTAGCAACATCGTCATTGAAACTTGCATTGACGACCCTGTAACCCCCTCATCCGTTCCGGCCCTGGTGAGCGCTTCCAAATTTAGCGGGGTCCCCAATGATTCTCCTATTAAGATCGAGACATCTCTGACAGGTGTCGTCATCACATCTTCAGAATCAGTGCCTGACCTAAGAGGTGTGTCGTCCCCTCCCCCTCCTAGTTCCAGCGACGATGTTGCTAGCCCTTCCAATGGCAGCTGTAAGCCAGAGAGCACTGCCCAATCTTTTGGTTTGGTATGTTTATTTTCGTCTTCGGTTGAGTGAACACTCGCCTTGTTTAATTTTTTTTTTTTTTTGGTTCATCTCTTTTGCATCCTTTTTTTTTTACATTGAAATAGTGTAACTAACAAATGCAAGACAAATCTTAGTAGATCAATCTCAATACATTTGTTGGGATTTATAAATCTTTGAATAAATTACTAGTACCTTTATACTAAATTGTTTTTTTTTTTTTTTTTCTAGAAATGTTCTTTCCCTTCCTTTGAGGCTAATAATATCTTGGATAAATTTAATTCTTTAATACAGTATTTTCTATTAAATTATTTGCCTTTTGGAGGGTTTGTTTTTATAATTTTTACTTTTTAATGTTTACCATGAGATAAGCATCCTTGTACTTGTACTTATTAATGCAGATCAACCTTGATAATGTATAAGCTTTGTCATGCATTTGGATGTTGTTCCTGTTTTTTCTACTTTTATTTTGTTGTTTTTGTTGTTGGTTTCTTCACCTGACTCCATTAACTTGTTTTTCATTGGCTAATTTCCTTCAAATTCATTTCTCTAATATCTAACTTCATGTTCATTCATGATAGCACACATTTACAAACCTAGAAGCCGGTACACCAAACATTCACTTGTGTTAAATGTTGATGTTTTATGCAAATTTCCACCTGTGCTTACAATTGTGTGTATTAAAGCAAAATTCATTCACAGTTTCTTTTGGTTTACTGAAAATTATAAGTAAAAATTAAATTGTGCCATTTAGTTTTTATAACGACCATAAACTTTAAAATAATTTTTAATATTTAATTAACTGCTGTGTTAAATATCAGAATTAACAGATAGTTTGGATATATTTATTTCTCTACCACATTTTACTGAATAAACTAATATATTTATATAATCTATATATTTTTACTAGCAGTTTGTCATTATTAATTGAATAGATTCCCAATAACATTTTGATAGATAACATTAATTTTGAAGTGTTGAAATATATTTAAAACTGTACAGCATTTATTATCCAACTTCTTATAGTAACTTCAAGTAGTTTCTATAGTTTTCGTATAAACTTACTTCAGATTTATCTATTTTGGTGTTGTGCATCTTACTGGCTTGGCTTTCAAAAGATCTACTTATAATATATACTGTATATAGGCCAACTATATATGCTGCCTGCTCTTATTCCATCACATTGCCAATATTTTCCTAATAAAACAAATGTTGTTTGATTGCATGTCTTGATGTTCTTCAAAATAATCTGTTTTAGTTTAATCGAATCGTATATTTTCTCCATGATTGAATATACTGTATTGGCTTTTTTCATTTTGGTTTTTCATTACTTTTTGGCTGTATTTACTTGCATTTGTGTATTGGTAGAAATGTAGTTGTTCTGCATTTAGTTTATCAAGTAGTCCTATACACTATTTAATCATACTATTATTCTACTCTTCTTCTTCCCAATGTTTACTTTTTTTAGACAAAAGTCTAAATAGTAATTACCGTAAATGACCAAATAAGGACTGCAGGAATTATAATTTTTGGCAGCTTCAGAGCATATTTATTTATTTATTTATTTATTGAACATATTTATAAAGGATAACATATCAGAAGGGTGTAATAACCTGTTTTACTCAGCCCACGAATTTCACGTCAGCAATCAGTAATTGCCGACCATATTGCCGAGCCAAAATTGCTACATGACAGCAATTTTTTGCCGACCTAGGCCTAGATTTCTTTGCTTCAAAAACTGCTTGGAAAATCAAAAACTTTGACTGAAACAGGCTCTAGCAGACATTAAATTTCATGTACGTTGTCAAACCATGGAAATTGGTGGTTCACAAAACAGATTTGTTTGTACAATAACTATTTCTAATAGGCATGCAGTACGTACAATTTGTGTACAATCGTCTTGTCTTTCTCACCTAGTTGTTTTGTAGGCTAGGCCTAGGTAGGAATAACGCTAGCCAGCCAAGGCCTACAACATCACCCAATTGAAGCCACGTGGGCCACGTAGATTGTAATGCTTATCTAAATCTATTATTTGTCTTCATTTTACAGTATATTATTATATTTAAAATGTTGTTTATTATCTAAAAACAACAAAATTCAACATCTTGTAGGCCTAATCCTACCATCCGTTTAAACGCAATCATGATCGCATCGTGACTTCACTACTGACAAGTACACTGTACATGCGTGGAAAATCCCTGATAGATCATTCTGGGCATGCGCATGGGCATTTTTGAAGCAGCCTGTGATGATACAATCGTAGCTTTTACGAAAGGGATAATTCCCATGCCAAAGATAAAGATAAAACGAACGCTAAAACGAAATTTATTCAGCGATTTTTCTTATGTAAAACATATGTATTATACTACACTATTAAATTAATACAAGTACAGTACGACCATTCTTTCACAAGAAGTATATTGATTTAATAGAGAAATTAACAAAATCACAATCTATCGATGACGATGTAAGGTCGAGCATTCTGAAAAATTGTTATTTATACTATATAGGCCTAGGTAGTAAAAAATTGCCGAGGCTGCCGACCTCGGAGAATTAAAGGTCGGCAAATTTTTGCCGACCTAATCTTTTCCTAATTTCATGGGCTGTTTACTCATGGTCCTTTTTTGTGATACAAAATTACAATATATAAAAATCAACAAGTTGCATATTAATAAAATTGAAAAGAGACTTAATTACAATTATGATAAAAAGCTTAATATAAAAAATGAAATTCATAGACTTTTGTTAGAATACATCTGAAGAGTTAAAATCACAAGCCTTTATCCAGTATTTATTAGTTAAAATCACGTTTTGTGCAGTACTTATTTTAGAGTGGCCGTTAATTGAGAGGAGCACTTGTCTTCCCTAATTGATCATTTACGGTATTTGTTATCCTAGATGTCAACCAGTTCTGGTGAACAACTCCACTCCCTGTGAAGAGAATTAACTATAAAGCATCTTAAAGATCTCATATAAACAGCATCAACTATTACCCCTTGTTAAATCTATTCCTTTATTGATGATTAAACTAAATTTATAAACATAAGTTTTTAGGAAACTTTTGAAAATGGTGTCCCAAGATAATGTGTATGGTTACTCATAACATTCATATAGTATTCTATAATCTTTTGGTCTCCATATTTTTCTTTTGTTTTTTGCTTGGGTACTTTTTTTTTTTTAAAGATTGTTTCAAAGATTTTATGGAACCAGTGCTTATCCTCGATATTTTCAACTCATTTCTACCTCTTTCTTTACTCTCAACAGATTTTAGCTACTTCTGCGAGTACACCTAATCGTTTAGAAGTAGGTTAACTTGCATATATTCATACCCAATACTCATAATGTGTGTGTAGTGTTTGTGTTGAAGGTGAAAAGGTACTGATATCAGAGTTGGTAGCACTTTTCATTTGGCTATAATATATAATAATGTCCTTAATCCTCTAAAAAAACATTTGTCTTTTATAATATTTTCGAAGTTCCCCATTATCAAATTGTTATTTATTAAGTTAATTCATACAATATACCAGGACATTGATCAATTAAAAATAGGTTTTTGAACATTTATTAATATACTGTATAGCCATTTATGCACACAGTGATTAAATATCCAAACTAATTTTTAATTTGCTACTTGTTTCTTTATTCTTGTATGTTACCAGTGGATTCAACATTTTCTCACTTGTCTTATTGAATAATTTTACTTTAAAATATGTGGGTGAAAGGATTGCACACTGCTGAACAGTTCCAAATGTGGTGATACAAATTTATTTTACTTTATTAAACAGTTCCACTTACTCATACGGTGAAAATGTAAACATCCCAATTTTTTTCATCTTGTGATTGGCTGCCGAGCAGTGTGCATCAGTGAACATAGAACCTCTGTCTAAGCTCTAAGAATAAGCAAATGACAAAAACAACCTTTTTCTTTTTCGCAGACTTTGAAAATCATTATTATGATTTGTTAAACCATAACGACGTGGACTAAAACTACTTCTGATTCCAGTACATTTTCACCTTATTACATTACTTATGTTTTCATTATGAGCATTTAGATATCATAGAAAAATTCCTAAAAGTATTACATTTACATTTATTGTTCATAAACTAAAGCTTTGTCTACACTATAAAAGTTTATGTGACAAAAAATGTGATGTGCCCATATATGGGTACGATGACGTCATATCACATATTAACAAATTGTATCAAAGAAAGTTCAGCTCTATATTCCATCACATTTTATGTGACACTTTTTTTGAGGAAAGTTGACAGTCTAGACAAAGCTTAATTGATTTTAGTTATAAATTTGATAGTAAATTGGAAAATATATTGTAAATGCATGATAATTATAAAGCATTACAATTTGCTTTTTGCCAAAATAAATCTAAGAAATAGTTAGTATATAGATGTTTTAACATATAAAACATTAAAAATACCCAATGGTTGTGTGTGTATGTATATTGACATATGTTGAGCCAGGCATATCAGATACATATATATATATATATATATATATTGCAAGTTATACTTTATATAACTGCAGAAAACAAAATCTTCAGGTCCATAGGGCTATCTTCTTGTCTGGTTTTCTGTAAGATTTGATTACTTGCAACACATAGCATAATAAATTTGAGTGTATCTGCAAATTTAATATAATTTGTTATAATTTAACATTTTTCTCAATTTAACCTACAGAAAACTATTTTTTAAAAAGAAAACAACAATGAAGACTTACATGTTATTAATACAGTTTTATTATTTGAGGTTCAGTTTTTCATATTTCTATCTTTATATTTTATTTAGCAATTGCAGAAAACAAAGAAAGTTAACAGTTCAACTTTACCTGCTGTGACTAGAAAAACGTCTGGCCATGGAACCAGTTTTGCTCCAGCCGTTACCACCAATGTAACGCGGCAGAGATCTGGCAACGGAATTTCTCCATGGCATGTTGAAACCTATCCGGATCAATCAATTCAGACAAGAAGTACAATGACAACAGAACTATAATGAACTTAATTGAGTTGAGTATGGATGATGTTTACCTGGTACAGATACTATTCGCCTGTTACTGAGTCTACATTGTGAAAGCATTCACCTATTATGGAAGCTGTTTACCTATTGTGGAATCTACAGGTATCCCTGTGGTGGAAGCTGTTTACCTGTTGTTGGAGATATTCATATTTGGAGCTGTCGCTTGTGAATTGTTGAAAATACTGATGCTATTTGCAGGCAACAACTTGAGAGAATTTTAGGGTTACAGTGATGGCTATGGAAATATCAGTTGTCTTTAATAACAAGCATCATTTTATCTCAAATATGTATTTAATATCTGCTAGAGGTAGCGTAAATGTCTGGCAGATAAGTTTACTCATGTTATCTTTAAAGACGATATGATAAAATGTATGGTGATTTATAGTCCATTCACTTGTTCCTTGACACTGTGTAAACATTTTGTTTTGCACAGACTAACTAAAAAAAACCTTGCTGTTTTAAATTGTGAATATTTCAGATTTGTACAGTATAAAAGAAACTATTGGTACTACTAATGAACTAAGATGAGCTGCCAGAGGTTCATGCATGTTTTGAGGGAAATAGAATTTTTAAATATGTGAAAGATTTTTGATAAATGGCAAGTAATCACTAATGAATGTTCATTACAAATATATATAACTTATTTTTTTTATTCTGGGTACTTGGTGTAGTGTTGAGGTTTTTTTTTTATGAAAAGGATTTTGCTGACTGATGAAAAAGTATATTTGCACATTGGGTTTGGAAGAGAATATTGAATGAAAAGTTTTATCTACTTTTTTAACTTTTAATTTTAATAATGAACAAACTAATACTTTGACCTTGTAGAAAATCCAGAGCTAATTATTTTTGTTTCAAATTCATCATTTTTAAAAGGGATATTGAAAACCTGTGTTTTTTTTAAAGAAATTTGTGACAAAAAGTCATTGTGAACTGAAGGCTATGTTAAATATTTTTTAAATGTGTAGATGAAAACAATTATCGATTATGTTGTGTTCTTACAGCATTTAAATTTTTTTTTATTGTTTTTTTTAAACAGACCGATTGACTGAAAATCCATTGAAGTTCTTTTTTCTCAGAAATGTAATATTGTATAGTGTGTAATATCTTTGTGTTGGTGAATCTATGTATAATTAATTAAAGCATAATTTTATGGTCCTTTAAATCGAAAGAATATGGTATATAATGTTTGGACCGTGGCTTGTAGCATACTAACATTTAACTATAAAAATTGTTATCTTTAATTTGTTATCTTTATAGTGTTTTAATGTTTTATTTTGACTTGTGAAAGTAAGTAGTTGTCCAATTCAGATCATTTAGCTTTATATCGTCTGCATTTCATATTTTAGCTTCCTTTCCAACATATTTTATTCTTGTTGTAAGTGTTACTGAACTGTTTTATTTAATGACTTAGTTGCTGTATCCAAACATGTATATTTAGTTATTAAGAGTGGTTTTATAAGTGACGGCTATGATTTTGGTTTCATAACTTAATTAAAGACACCATTACCTGATATAAAATTAGTTAATTTTGATTTTAAAAAATACACATAATTCTAGGTGGCTTTATGTAAATAAATATTGCTATTAAATTAAATACCATTCACTTAAAGAAAGAATTTGAAAAATTACAATAAGAAAATGTAAATCAAGTGTTTTGGAAACGTAAAAGAACGGTGAAACATTTTTTAATTCAATTTTAAATATTATAATTATTGGAAACGATAACTGGTTGGTTTTGAAATAAATGATACCACAGAAAATATAGTAACACTACCAAATATTGATCTCAATATATTTTTGGGAGATGAAACATTTGAAATGATGATACTCCATTTTTATTCAACCATCAATAATTTAATTAAAAATACATCTAGTGCTTAAAAATCATTTTATATTGACAATTGTGCAGGTCATTCCACTCAATCCTAACTTTTTATTTCATATTTGTTATTGCATTCTTGAAAATCGGTGTGAAGTTTATCAGTGTATATTTTCACTTAAAAATAATGAGTATGAGCTGATACTGTTATCAATTTTAATTGTTATATATTGATGTCAAATGATTCAAACACTGCTGCACAAAGCTTATACCAATTTTAATAATTATATTTTGATGTCAAAAGATTCATGCACAATTATTCAAAGCTTTTACTAATTTTCAAACATTTTACTGTGTTGGTGTAAAATTAATGTTGAGAAAACCTTTACAGAAGTATTCCAAAGATGAATAATAATGGTACTGTACTTATATTCAGTGCCTTCAAAGTTCACCTTGATAGTGTATAGGTAGGAAACTTGGCTATGACTCCTGGGTACCTAGAAAAGCTGATCCATGGTTGGTTTATTGATTTATTGATTTAATTCAAAACCAGAAGAGAAATGATAGTCATGGGAACATTCATCAGTTGTCATCTGCTCTTTGCAAATATCATAAACTATTAATATTGTACTACTACATGTTGATTGTGATTGCACAGAACCATGAGTTTCAAGTTCAGTTAATTAGATAATTCATGTGCTTATATTTTAAATGTCATCATAGATATGTTACTACTCTTAGGGTTCATTCCTTGGTAAAGATTTTGCCTGCTGATACACTGTATTCTAGTGGCATCTGCCAGTGGCGTATCTAGAATTCTTGAAGTGGGGGTGCTGGGGGGGGCACGCAAAGGTGAAGTGGGGGCTCAATGATCAGTTGAGGGGCGATAACTTGCAAAATAGGTGATTTTAGGTGATTTTTAACTACTTTACCTTGATTTTCGGGGAGGAGGGGGGGGGTGGTGGTGGCCGTGAGTAATTTTTGGAGGGGTATGCACCCCCTGCTCATGCCCTAGATGCGCCGCTGCATCTGCCTCCAGTGCACTAAACACCTGTGTTGTTTAAGATGGTCTTCCCTGTAGATCAGTTACTATATTTTAGTGATGAACAAAACTCACATTATGATCACAAATACCACTCGGTGTATTTAAAACTTTGCATTTTAAATCACCCCTTTTCATTTGGTTATTGTATCTCATTGAACACCAATTTAAGGTAGTTTTTAATCAATGAATTTTAGTGCTTACAGTATATAACTAATGGCTTTGATGTGTCAAACGTCTGTAAAAACACAAAAGATGAGAGAAAAATAGATATATAAATGATGGCTCAGAGTTGTTGGAAACCTAGTCTAAAAGGGAAGGGATTTTGGTTGTAGAATGATCAACATACAAATTATAAATGACTGTATCTGTAATAAAATTAAGTCAATTTGTAACAGGATATATGATTGTAATTTGTATAGTTTTTTTGTGGTTGTAGATTTTATATGATACAAATATGTACAGTACAGTACTCAGAGAAAACCAGCATCGACCATGAAAATAGAAAATGCAACACAAAAAGATGGATTCTATATCGCTGGGAGATTTAACATAACAATTACAGTATTGTTATCATCAAGATAATATACTGTAGATATATCTTTTTATATCTACAGTACTGTATAATATAATATATATACAATAGTATCAAAGATACAGTAAGGTTAAGGTGCAAGTAAACCTTAACATACATACTGAACATGTCTTATTAAATTTTAGTATCGTAATAAATAAATTCTACTTATCATTACATTATTACACTTGTCCTAGTATTGTATCATCGTCATTACCATTTATAACCAGCTTTAAACATTTCTATTCAACAATATGGAATTGAAATATACAAAATAACAAATCAAGCAAGCCAATTAGACACACAAAAATACAAAATTCAACAAATAGCCGAAAAAGTTGAAACAATGGTTTAGCTTTGGCCAACAATCAAAGGGAAATTGTTGAAACTTTGTTCGGTGATGGCTCCAGATATTTGCCTCCTGTGGATTCATTACGGCCTCAATCAGGGTCCGGAATAAAAATTCCAGGTAGGATTCATGGGGAGAGTTTTTATGGCTTAGTATGACCCAGAATTGTGCTCTTGGACCAAAATATTGGGGATTAGCAATCAAAATAACGTTTTGGATAGGCAAATTGATATTTGGAAATTCCACCTGCGTCACCCTGCCTCCTTATTGCTAACAAGTGTCTTCAACATTGTGTGTAGTTTTGTGAAAGTGTTGACGTTTAGCGCTGATAGAATTTCTGTTCATGTTCTTTTTCCTGTTGAGGATGAAAAAAAATACAAAAAATACTTTGTTTTTGATTGACAGCCAAATTAAATATGTATTTGAATAATAGCTTGATAGCTTCGGATATTTTTTTGTTTCACTTGATTTAATTTGATACATTAAAGGAACAAACAGTCAACAGAAAAATTGTTCCAGCAAACCTCTATTTTGAACACGTTCAATATTTTCCATTATTCCATTTGCAAGTGTCGTTTGGAATAAATTCTTGTAGATTTTTGTATCCTGTTTTTAGCCATTTAGCTTGTGAAAAATACTATAAGTGCTTTTTGTGGTAAATAAATGTGTGATTTTTACTTGCCCTCAGCAGTTCTTGTATAGTTTTTCGGCTTTCATCAGAGCGCTGTTCACCTTTATGCTTATTGTTGGTCGTGAATTGTGTTCGTCAGTGTAGAAAATTACAGTAGGCCTACTCCAGTTTGATTATTACAATTTATATCAATGTATCGTTTGTGTGAAAACCTCATACACAATTTGCGGCAATGATTTTTCGTGATAGAATTAGAATTCTATTATAGCGTCATCACTACCTCGAATTCCGTAGGCTATAGATAATAGATTCACATAAAAAATAAGCTGCGTGTAAGAGTAGACGTTAAAACTTAGTCCTGGTTCAGGATAGGTTTATTTCGTTGACTCTTTGTCAATTGTGTTTTCTTTTTGTTTTAATTTCAATTCATTCTACTGCCTCACTGACTTGTCTCAACATTATATTTGTTTTCCAATATCTTTCATTCCTCCCTGATATTCCTCCAATGACGTTTGTTCTGTGTTTGGTTTCTCCATTATAGTAATATATTTTTATAAAAGGTGGACTTTCATCTTTCTTCGTATAGGCCTATTTTCGTATGTGTTCGTTGCATCTTTCACCAACACTTCTCGCTGTTTCTCCTGTACAGTCCTTTTTTACCCGCTACATTGTTTTAAGTAGTGGCATACATCACTTCTCTTTGCATAACAGTTCGCCTTGCCTCCTCCCGGTTACACACGAGACATCCATCTTCTTTGCATTAGTTTTTCTTAATGCATTTGCTCTTAATGATGTCCCTAGTCTCTACCACTTTGATGTTTAGTTTACACGTTTCAGATATTCATGAAACCTCTTTTCAATTTGGCTTTCGTTTCATTACTTATGCATTAAATTAGTGAATTATAGTACCGTAATTATATTAATGAAATGAAGAAATAATAGTTACTTTCTTAATTAAGATCAGTTCTAATGATTTGAGTCGGGAAGATGTGGGATATTTTTTCTGTGATTTAGACAGTATTCTTATGAAATAGTTTGGTAAGTAGGACTAGTTGTGGTTTATTTTCCTATACAGTTATTAGTGTTTTTCCTAGACCCATGCAACTTGGCTTTGTTAGCAAAATTCTTAAAATCAACTAATCATTCATCCGCGCATTTTCAACATTAAATCTTAAAAGACGATATGCTTGACATGGAAATATTGCAACTGGTATACTGTACTTTAAGTTACATAATTATAATGTAGTGTATATACAATTAAAAGTAAATTGTAATCTACTGTATCGAAGACGGCGGACATGTCAAGCAGGACCATAAGGACACAGGGGTGGCGCCAGGATTTGCCCGACGGGGGGACTGATGCCCCCGATAAGGGGTCAGATTTCCCAAACGAAAGCAAAGTGGGCGTGGTCGAGCTTCGATTAAAAGATTTAGAAAGTGGTCCAGGGGGCGAAGCTCCCGAAAATTTCGACAATTTAGATATTACAAAAGGCTTTTTTAATCGATTTTAGAGTCTACTAATATGTAGAAAATACATATAATTTTTTTTCTCCCCGACGAATTGTGCTTTTTTTCTCCAATGGGGGGGGGGGCTTCCCCCGGCCCTCGCTGTCGCCACCCTTGTAAGGACAGCTTTGTCGCTATCAAGTGTATCGCAAAAAAAAATATTTTTAAACTTTAAAAGTTCTGTCTATCTGCAATGGTTTTTCTTGTCAGAAGATTGATATTGCTCACCAAGATTATTATTGTCCACATAATCCGTAACTTGGCACACCACCACCTTCACAATAACATTTGACAAAAAAAGGAATAGTAGCAACTTAGGCCTATAATTACTTAATGTATCTTGGTCTAAATTATATTTCTTAATTACTGGTGTAATTATAGATTTTTTTAGATCGTTAGGGAAAATTCCTGTTCAAGAGACCTATTTACGCTGGGATATCTGGGAATATCTGATCGCTGGGAAACTAGTATGAATTCGGAACTTTACGTTCTGTTTTGTATTAGACTCAGAATCGGGATAAAAATTCAAGCCCAGACGAGCTGGTACCGGCTTACCGGGTAGCTCAGACACAGAGCTTAGGGGAGGAACAAGTTATTGTACTAGTTAGTCCACACCTCGAGCGTTTTGAGACGGTATTAAGCGTTATACAGTATAAATCCAACCTACATTACATTACATGCTGCTGCTGCCACTGTTGCTATTATTATGCCAGCGACGATATCTTCAGCAGCCTGCGGACGAGTGTGACTGATGACACTGGGTACCATGACACTGTATGTTGAATATGTTATCAGATATTCCGGATATATTTGGTCGTTATTAGAAATCACAAAAATAGTTGGATTTCTTGTATCATTGACGCAAGAATCATAATTATGTGGTGGTCTTCTCATGTAGCTTTCTCCAACGGTGTAATTGCCAGCAAGAACTCGGGCTAAAAACATCCTCTTGTGATTCCATCTGTCGGCTGTTGCGTAGTTATCAGAATAACCTGCTGTGCTTGCAAAATAAGCCCCTCGGCCATAAGCGGCACCATTTCGCCTTCCGCTAAATTCGATATTAAAATTATTTCGACAAATGTCTTCAGCGTTCTGGCGTGTAGTTCCATGAAAGAGTTGGTGCTCAGCATTGTTAAAAGTTCTTCTCATGTATTCATTTTGCCTTATGAGAAAGAAAAACAATATTATTTTTGAAGAAATTTAGCAAGTGTGTGGGTGGAGGTAAGAAATTTACAACTTGCCTGCCCACTTAACCTACTCTGAATTCGATCAGTTATACACTCATTTTTACACAATGCTAATATAATTTTTTTTAAATCATTACAACGTCTGTAATTCAAAATATTATTAGTAATATCAAATTTTATTTTAAAAATTATAATAACATTTTGCACTTCGGGTATCTCCAATTAATTATTTATAGTCAATCGAACTACAGGATAGGAAGTAGCCTATTCTTAGGATATGTAGGCCTACAAATCTTAATCATCTAGAAAAAAACAGGTACTAGCACCGGCTATCGTTCAAGGGAAACATAATGAAATGGACCTTTCTGCCTGAGACAATCCCGGAGACAATATCAAAATATAACTATAAATTGACTTTTATTAGGCAATTACAGGCAGGTTTTGAGTACACTATAGGAAGTAATGGCTCCTAAAATGACAAAGCAACAGTGTGGAAGCTTCAGGCCCTGTTCTGATTGGTCAGTTGTTAAGTTTGATGACACCCGAAATGTCCATTTAAGAAGTGTGTGCTGAGGGCCTACCTATTAAATTTTGCTCGCAAATGCCTATTTTGAACACGTTCAATCTTTGTGATATCTCCGTTTGGAAGTGTCGCTTGGAACGAATCCTTTATTCTGTTGTATTCTTGACTGTCGCTATCCAGTTCTTCTAGTTGATAGGATTCAGTGTTGTAAGTCCATGGTCTACGGTGGAAATCGTGCGTGTATCTATTTTGAGCCTTAAATGCAACAACATTACATTTTTAGATATTGGTTCCGTTATTTTTTAAGTATTTGTCTTTCAAAAACATTGGTTTGAAAATACCATAGACCGACAACGAAATCTGTGGAAAATAAACATGAACAGGACCAGGTTTCGATCTAATACCTACGAAACCATTGTTCACGTCGCAATTATTCTTTTTCATGACATTCGGGGTATATCGTACGGTATTTGGTCACTTGGGCAAAAAAAATATATTACCGTAACACTATCCCGGAACCGGTGGCTAAACGATTAGACACGGGGCCCGGGGGCGAAAAACCATGGTGGGGATGAGGTGCTATAGACCCTCCATGTGTGAAAGTCCATCCATGCCGAACCCCCCCCCCCCCTCGGTATTTCGAATTCCTGGATCCGCCACTGTAGTCCTTTGCTTCATTATCCGACTATATAAATTTCATGTTGGTAGTGTAGGAATTGATATTTTATAAACCGGACATATATGAGTTGAAAACTTGGGATTATTGCTTTTATTTCCTTGGGTGTCTTCTACTAGACCATAATGCCAATGCTCTGTTAAAGCGCTGTTTATCAGTAGGATGACCCTCTAGGGCCCTTTAAATTGGGGGCCAGGGGCTTCGCCACCCGAGAGCCCATAGGTGTTACGTTAAATCCCGGACCCATCTTCCCATAGTCAGAACTTACCATTGTTACGCAATTAAACGATAACTTGGCAGAACTTGGCAAAGGCACTTTGTATCTGAAAATATAAAAATTCAGTCAAGCAACCACTTCTAATAGCCCTATGCCGTGGCAGTGCAGGTCCTACTTGTTCGTTAGAGTCCAAACATGTGGATGTGTTGCCAATGGAAATCGTGTGTACAAGTGCGGCGATTGCCCCTTAATTTTTTTATTTTTTTTTAAATTACAGTATAATTTTGTTTTTAAATAAATTTATAAAGTCCGAGTAAAATTGGAGCTATTGCTTAGAAGGATGCAACAACTGCCTCAAAGGCCTAGGAAGTTGGAGATAGTGATACATCTGCAGGAAGGTTAAGAGATAGTACCGTAATACATCTCCAGGAAGGTTGACTGTGAAAACAAAAGTTGTAGGCCTGTACGTTCCACCCACATTCAGGGGTTGGCTACTCTACTTGGTCAGTCGACGTCGGAGACTACTGACAGTGCCAAATTCCAGTGAATCCTCTGTAGTCAGAGTGCAGCGATTTTATGAAAACAGGCGTATTTTTTTTATGTATAATATTGTCCCTCGGGATTCTAACCCGACATTCTGATTACCGTTCTGAGATGCTTTAAGTTATCATTACAAAATTTACATTTACATAGGCCTATAGTGTATATGCATTTGAAGACCACCAAACCAAACACATTAAGAGTTTTTAGGTGCTTCCTTTTCGTCAATTGTTGCTCATTTCCAGTTGCTTTGTTGCCTATGCTATTTTTTGTTTAATGCTATTGATGAATAAAAGATCTTAAATTACAAGGTTTTGGTTCCTTGCACTAGTGTCTGTTTTTGTGGTTTTCCTTTTTTTTTTTTTGGTTGATGTAGTCTGCTCTCTTCTCTTTTTTCTCTATTCTTTGAATCTCCTGCTTCTTTTATTCTGTTTTTTATTACGTCCATACCTTTTGTTCTTGGAAATACTGTTCAGATATTGTGTATTTGCGTTTGCCTTATAGATCGACCAAATTATTATTATAATTTTATTTCAAATGACTTGAATTGAAACGCAAAGCTGGTAAATTTCATTGGGTTTTCCCATTTAGGCCAAGACACGATTTTTTTTAAAGGTGTAACATTGCGTAATTACGCCACAGATAGTTTCATTGTCTTAATATAGAAAGTTCAGGTTAAACATATTGTCTGTTGTGATTTATCCTCTTTATATTGCTCATATTACAATGATGATTTTAGGATAAAAAATAAGCATTGGCCAACATCACATTCTGGCTTAGGCCTATTATTTATCTAATACTTCAAACTGTAGGTCCTAATTTGATTGAAATTCTTTGAATCTCCTGCTTCTTTTATTCTGTTTTTTATTACGTCCATACCTTTTGTTCTTGGAAATACCGTTCAGATATTGTGTATTTGCATTTGCCTTATAGATCGACCAAATTATTATTATAATTTTATTTCGAATGACTTGAATTGAAACGCAAAGCTGGTAAATTTCATTGGGTTTTCCCATTTAGACCAAGACACGATTTTTTTAAAGGTGTAACATTGCGTAATTACGCCACAGATAGTTTCATTGTCTTAATATTGAAAGTTCAGGTAAACACATTTATCCTCTTTATATTGCTCATATTACAATAATGATTTTAGGATCAAAAATAAGCATTGGCAGACATCACATTCTGGCTTAGGCCTATTATTTATCTAATACTTCAAACTGTAGGTCCTAATTTGATTGACAGCTCAATTACTAACATTTTCATGACCATTAAATAGTACGTTCTTTTATCAATGATGGCATTAACGAGAAAGAAAGTTACCCGTTGTATATACAGCTATAAGCCCAAAGTGTATTTGAGTAGAATTATAGTCTGTCGTGTCTGGAAAGAAAATGACTCACTATCGATCGATTAAGTTATATCGGTGTAATGTCGTAATGTGAAGTATAATAAACATTGGGATTTACAAAATAAAAAAAATAATTTTCTATGAACCATTTTAGTAAGAAGGCCATTGTGATGCCCTATGCGCATAACGTTGATGATGATCATAATAATAATAAATTATAATTATGCCACTAATTATAAAATTTCAAGGCATATATTGAAATTAGCGCTCTCACTTATCTATTCTAAATATGTTGTACCCCCACCCCCGTTTGAAAAATTCTGGATCCGCCCCTGGCCTATAATGATTTCTCTAGAATTGACTGACATTATGGAGGGAACGTAACCATGTATACAGGCAATCGTGTCATGTATCTCCGATTTATTGTAGACTCGATTATTTGCTTATCTCGCGTGATCCTTCAAACCAGATTGATGAATGCAAAATTCTACCAGGTTTCAAATCTGATCATTCATTAATCGATATTGTACTAACGCCGTTACACAATATACGCCACATATGATGACCGGGCGTCACGAATATTCTTTTTCATGGTATTCCGGATATGTTTTGTCATTTTACAATATTAATTAATATTAACACTATCCACCGTACGGACCCATTTTCCATAGTCAGAACTTACCATTGATAAGCAATAAAACTATTATAACTTGTCGCAGTCTGGCAAATTGCACCTTGTCTGTGCAAATATAAAAATTCAGTCAAGCAACTTCGATTGTCAGTGCAACTCCTACTTCTACTTCTACTTCGTTTGTTGCAGAGCCAAACATCTGGATGTGTTGTTAATGGAAGAGCGTGTGTACACATGCGGTGCAGTGTGTATGTGTCATCCACCCCCCCCCCACCCCAAATGTATGTGCAGTATAAATATAAATAGAGATTTTTAAAAAAGTGCGAGTAAAATTGGCGCCATTGCTTAGAAGGATACAACAGCTGCGTTAAAGGCATCGGAAATTGGAGATAGTATTACCAGTACGTCTCGAGGAAGGTTGTTCCACCAGTTGATTGTTCGTGGAAAATTTAGAGTTGTAAGTTTGTCATGCCATCCACCCATATTCAGGACTACTTCCTAGGAAAGTTTTTGTTTTTTGAAGATGCTCGGAATAGTTTCAAGGTTTTTAGTCAAATTAAAATTAATACCAGCTAAGTAAGTTTGGTGCCGGGGGCCAACAAGAGGCTGCACAGCAGCCGTCTGAGTGCGGAGAACGAAGGACCTGGCAAAAACATAAGTGGATTTGATAATAAATCGGTATTCCTTATAGCCGAGAGCTTTCGGTTCAACCTTTCCGACAACTGCCGGCGACTGTCGTCGATAGGGTGAGCGATTCTATGGTTTTATGGATTCTATTGAGAACGATTCAAATGACCACTCAGCGTCGCCAATCCCCAAGCTTTATAGTAATTCTACTGCATTTTATAAAAACCAGGCGTTTTTAGTTGCTTCTTTTCGTCAGTTGATGCTCATATCAGTTTACTGAACTCTGTTTTAGTAGTGGTCTTAAATTCATTGACTTAACTTTTAAATGAAACGCGAAGCTCATCTGGTGGTAAATTCCATTGGGTTTTCCCTTTTTTATTTATTTATTGTTTTTTATTTATTTAATTCACAATCAACAGAGATAAAAACCTCCACTAACAGGTTGAAGAAAAACATATACATATAGAAGGAGACAAATAATAACTTACATCAAACAACCTTCATAATTTTAAGCTTAAACGAGGATAAACTACGGTATCATAAAGAAATATCAATTTTATCAGAACAACTTAAATTATTATATGTAACAGCTAATCTTTGGAATAAACCTCTCTTAGTTACGTCAACCCGGCCAAATGGAACATAGATTAAGTTTCTAGTACGAGTACGACTAGGAACTTTAATTTAAACAAAGATACAAGATTACAGTCAAATACAGAATTTAAACTTTTGTAGAAAAACAGCATATCAAAGACACGAATTTTGTTTTAAGGTGCAATATTGCGCAAATTATGCCAACAGATAGGCCTATGTGTCTCTATTGTTGAGGTTTAGCAATTGCTATCTATTGTGATTATCCTGGAATATTTATATACTCTTTATTAAAATCATAATTAGGATAAAAAGTGAGTATTGGCCTATTGTTAAATCTAAAGCTTCGAACTGTGGACCCATATTTGAATGACAGCTCAATTCTTAACATGATCATTAAATTAGTAAAATATCTGAAACTTCTTTAATATTGAGAAAGAAAGCTTACCCGGAGCTGTATAGGCCCAATGTGTTCGAGTATAACTGTAGTCTGTCGTGTCTTGAAAGAAAGTGACTCAACTGTCTATCGAGTCAATTATATCAGAACAATGTATTGATATAGGCCTATATAATAGACATTGGACTTTACAAAATATCAAAAATAGGCATATAACTAATTCTGAGGATATTTTTTTATGAAGCATTTTAGTAAGAAGCATTTTAGTAATGATGATGATGAGAATAATAATGATAACAATATTGATAATAATAATAATAATAATAATAATAATAATAATAATAATAATAATAAAGGATAATGAAAATGATGATAATTAATACTGAATAATATTATGATAATCAGATAATAATAAACATACTAGTAATAATTTATATTTTCTTTTCTTTTCTGACAAAGCCGCATTTATTCACAATGTTCTTTGTTAAAAAACATACACATGCACATCCAACATAAAAACTAAATTGTTATCGATCTCTTCATTCTTATTTTCATTTCCCTCTAAAAAAAAAAATTTCTCTCAAATATTTGTTGTTTTCTTAAGATTATATTCTTATATATTTTTTTTTCTATAAACCCAATCATGGATTATATCCAAGCCATTAGTAATTCGATCTTTGTATTTGTCTTGCAGATAAATTATTAAATATAAGAATGATGATGATGAAGACGATGATGATGATTATGATGATGTTAGTAATGTTTAATGTAGCTCATATTTTGCAATAAACCTCTCTGCTCTTTAATTAGCTCTCTGGAAAACACCATTCCACAGCAATACTCAATCTCATTTGTGGAGAGAGATAATGTGAATATTAAGCACATTGCTCTGAAAAACTACACAGTGTTTTAGAGCGGAAGTAGAACCAATTATATAAAAAATAATATTGGTAATTGGTAATGCAGTTAGAACCCCATTCACTCATTCAGTGGACACTCCAGTATATAAAGGGACAATATTTCGTGAAATGAGGGGAAAGACATATCTTTTAACACTACAGCCAACCCCTATTAAGGGGACGGTACACACGTACTTAGGGGACGGGGACAGCTTCCGAGTGTGCCAAATGGTCAAATCAATACATTTCCAACCCATATTAAGCGAAAACATTTTTTATTGTATCACTAAAGCACAATAGATTCAAAATAGCAATATTTCATTCAAATGTATACGTTGATTAAGCGATAAAATTAATAATTCTTTCTTTATCCTCAAAATGATTATCGGTATAGGCTGCTGTGTGTGTTAATATTTTGTAAATCATACAAGAATAGGTGCATTGACTTTTTTCACAAACTGGCTACACAAATAATAATGTTGGTGGATTTTAAAATACATAAATATTCTGTTACGCATTTAAAATTTAAAAAAAAATCAATATTTAAAAGTTAGAACATTATACGCTTGAGAGGATTACACTTTGTATGAATGGTTAAATCATTTGTTGAGAATATTAAATATAAAAGAAAAAATATGTCCTGATGGATTTACATTTACAATATTACCTTCGACATCATTTGCCAAATACAATTGTGTAATTTTTTAATTAGCCTACGTTAGAAATAACTACACATGTAACAAAAGTATACATAGTATATGAATAAAAATATAATTTAAAAAAATTTAGCAAATAACTTTAGAAACAGATGAAACGAAAAAAATTACAGATGAAATGATAAAATTGGACGTGCGAGTACAATAAACAAAAACATTATGTATTATGTGAATAAATTATATTAATTATTAAAAAATATTATTATCATCAAATTATTAAACGACTTGGCAACAGAAAATCCCTGATACCAAAGTTTTGAAAAAAGCTGAAATTAAAAGCACCTCCACCATCATCAAGCATTCGCCATCATCAAGCAGTATCAACGCGTTGGACAGGCCACGAGCTATGGACAGGAGAAAGGTCCCATGGAGAACAACGGAAAGCAACATAGACTCATGGGAAAACGCAGCAGCAATCCGTCCTAAATGCAAAGAAGGTACAAATCATTATGAAAATAATTGCATATCAAAGGCACAATTTAAACGAGCTTCAAGAAAGGAACGTTCTGCTTCTCCGTGTACTACCACTGAACACCAGTGTCCTAACTGCAAAAAAATACTTCAAAGCAAGAATTGGACTTATCAGCAGCAAAAAAGCCAAATGATGTTCGTGGTCATCTTCGAATCAAAGGACGAACAACAACAAAACGCGTTATAGATATCAATACCAATAATTTTGACATATAGTTATTTGCTATACCTGGTCATATAATTATGCTAGGCCTATTTGATGTTTAGTTTGGTATAAATGACATAACCGAATCATTTAGGCTATCTGTGAGTAATTCCAATTCATTTGAGAATTCCACTTCATTTATGGTAAGATTTGGGTAATTACATTTCATTTGGGTTTTCGTTTGGGTCATTCTGTATTATTTGGGTTTTTATTTGGGTAATTCCGTTTCATTTGGGTAGCGTATCATTTGTGTCCATATCATTTGGGTAATTCGTCGTGCTTCCGTATGGCGAAAAGCAAACATTACGCTGTATGAAAACTCATAGGATTGCCCTCTGGGTTTGATGTGAATTTGTTAAGCGGTTAATTAATAAATATATCAAATAGGCCTAATATAACACAAATGAAAGAAAATGAAAAAGAAGAGAGAGAAAAGAGAAGTAATAAGAAAAATAGAAAAAAATGGAAAGAAATAGAAGATAAAAGAGGACAACCTAGAGAGGCGATGGATTGTTTCGGCAACAGACAATGTTGTTTATTTGTAAAAAAATAAAGACAGGATGTTTCCTCGCAGACAGCCGACAGACATGGGTCAGTCAGGAACAGCCCCGGACCTGGATCTTATAGGGGCCGGGCGACTAAGGTTTTTCATATTTTTTTAATACTGTATTAAAGAATGATGAAAAATGTAATTAATTTTGGACGAATAACCGTTTAAATTAACAAATCTTTTAAAAGACAATAGATTCAGCCCAAGACCCACCAATAAATACACCACGTCACTTGACCTTACTGGGGCCCCTACAGATTAGGTCGGTGAGAATTTTACGCATATTTTGGAAATAAGGTCGGCTGTTTTGGTTTAGCAAGAAGCACAAATCACTACCTATCATGTTTGAAAATACATTTGAGTCCTTAACCATGGATTTTTAGTGACTTTACACAACAAAATGCATTGGGTGAGTGATGATTGGAAATATATTCTATAGTATTAGAGAGAAAAATTACAATAAATCTCCACGACCCTATTTCTAAATAGCTTTTTGTCTTCACACTGAGCAAGTTCAGATGATGGCCTTAGTCCTATAATTGAGCGGGAAAATAGTCTAATTTATATTTAAATTTGGTAGTTTTTAAGCTTAATCATTTGTATAATTATTTCTAATGTACTCTATTTTGACTGCATTTGTCTCTTTGGTAAAGCGCATTGAACAGTATTAATTGAAAATGCGCTATTTATTATTATTATTATTATTATTATTATTATTATTATTATTATTATTATTATTATTATTATTATTATTATTATTATTATTATTATTATTATTAGTATTAGTATTATTATAATTATTATCATTATTATTAATAATATTATTATATAAGCACGATATAATATTTCTCCTACGAGATCTGAACCCAAGACCCTCAGGTTACCGTTAAGTATTTCAACTAATCTAGCCAAGCCAATCTTGTATAATCCCTTGAATTTTTCCATTAGGCCAAATCCAATTTGGGAAATACGGGTTTTCTAACAAAAGAAAAAATTATATTTAAATATATTGATAGAATTGCTGTTATTATTGTCTTACACAATACCTTGAGAAAAATGGCCGATCCTAACTAAAATTTCAAGAGGGCATAGAAACTTGGCCCCGTATTTTGTAGAGCATCCTATCGATGATTTTGAACCGATTGTAGGCCTATCAATGTTTTCTCAAAATATAGTTTAGCTGTTGTCTGTAGCTATACTTTTCAAGGATAGAATTTGAGAATCTGTCTTATAGGAAAAAATGCTAGGCTCACTTAAGCTAGTGATTGTTTTTATAATATTTGTTCTTTTTTAAATGGCTGTTTATGTCCGTCATACTGTAGAGTGGCGAATGCAGGAATTATGGGCCCAGAGAGGGACTTTATAGATAGAGGGTCTATATTGCCTCAGCCCCACTATGGTTGGTCCTGAGGGAAAAGCATTTTCTCATTTTTTTTGTTAATTTTGAAAATGGGGGTGGGGGAGGGAGGGAGGCTGCCTCCCACCAGCTCCTGAATTCGCCACTGTTGTATTTTGATTTATTTTCTTATATTTTAATTAAAATAAATTCCTTATAATCAGAGTTCAAGTCCACTTAATTGTTATCTGAATTTCTTTTAATAATAATCGTAATGAACGATTTTTTTATAGGCCTTCAACCAAGCCTCTAATTTGCGTACATTACATTGTGTCTCTTCAGGGCCGTCGAAACCGCACCGGCTTTGACCGGACCAATTTTTCTCAATCCTATTACTTAGTTTAATAAATATATAATGATACCTATATTATGTAACTGTTAATATTATGTGAATGTTAATATTAATGTTATATATTTATCAAAAAATCCACCATGCGCTGGTTTTTGTATTGCCTATGTATATTTCAATTGTTTTCACAATTCTTAAATTTAGTGATTAAGATTGATTTTGAACATGTTTAGAGGTACAAATATAACATATTAATGAAGTGTATAACATTTTGGGTGTTGGGACCGGAAAAACAGCCACCAAGACACAAAGGTATAATGGTCAAGCTGGCCCTAATTATTTGCAATCAAAATTTAAACTCTTAAAGTGAAGGACATTCATTTTTTATTCTAGGTTAGTACTGTTGCCTGGTAAAACACCTTTCCTTTCACAAGAAAATACACTCACGATGCTTACATAAACTAAATCTCAATATGAGGTTTAGGGAGGGAATGGTCGTTAAAAAAATATCCTGCAACACTGAATCCAGGACCCTGGGATTGAAAGGCAAGCATCTTACCACCAAGCTATTCAACTCCCCTATTCAACTCCACACCTGTCTGATAACATCCAAATTATGGTGAAAGCATGCTTGTACTACTGTATATCGTTGACACATCGTCGCCAAAAACATCTTCTAAAATATTTAATTTTGGAATACTGTGTTTCTTCTAAGTTTGGAAAATGTAACATATAGGTAAGTAAAGCGTGTACTATGCCGTACTGTAGTTGAACAAGCCTGCATGCCTACATGCCTACATGGTGTTAGCTTTAATTGCGGCATCCATTGTTGACGTGTTGTTGTTCAGCCCTAAATTGTTATCAGACCGTGCTCTAAAATCGGTTTGTAGAGAGTTCTTTTTATTTATTTTGTAGACAACATAGCAAATCTTAAAATTGAGTCATAATAAAATGGCATTAAACTTAAATGTCAGCGTGAAAAACAATAGAGCTAAAGATTTGTTGTGTAATGACATTCCGTATAGTTTTTGTAGTAGGCACAATGTTTTGCAACCCACACTCATGAATGTAAATCCGAGTACTGTAAAATTAAGTAAAATCATTTAAATTAATTTGGTAAAGTGTAATATTATTTATATAGTTACTTTAAAAAAATCCGTAAATTGCGCTTTAATTTAAATAGGCCTATAGCAATCGCATAAATATACAAATTCAGGAACATAGAATACAGCATAAAGTGATCTTAATGCTGTTAATGTTCAAAATTGTTGTATACGTATACATTTTAATATATTTCCTAAACTGTATGCATTTTTGTTGTTGCTAAATATTCTATACCGATATATATCTGTCTCTTATACACATCTAGATGTGTATCAGACACAGGATTAGTAGAGTGAAAAACGAATGAGTCCTCCATTTC
>NW_022689540.1:811388-840245 GCF_011630105.1 Anneissia japonica | reverse complement strand
TTTCAACAAAAATCATTATTTATATATATGCCTATATATATATATATATATATATATATATATATATATATATATATATGCCTATATATATATATATACATTTTTTGTTATATTCAGTACATAATCCACATAAAATGTAGACCTTTTTTTGATTGGGAGATGTGGGGGTTGGGGGGAGGCGTTAGAGAGCGTACGCACCAAAATCATTACAAAAATATCGTTTTATTAGCATGTGCACTTTAACGTATTGAATCAATGAGACAATCAATTCTATTTTCTGAATTTGCATTCCTATATTTCATGAGATTATGAACAAGTAGAACTTTAATTTAATGAGGTTTATATTTAAATAGGTCTACTACACAGAATATGTAAAAATGAAAATAATCTATTTGGATGTAATTCTCACTAGTTCAATTTCTTTCATTTCAGTGTCTCAGGTCAAATCTACCGATTCATATAAGAAGTGCGAGATGGATGTACAATCATTGTCACCGGAACACGTTGTATTAAATTGTCGGAAGTCAATGTAGTATCAATAGCCGGATTTATGCGTCAATTAGGCCTAGGCCTATTGGGTTTTATACCACTGGATCATCGGAATTCAATTGAATTTGTAAATTATGTTTCTTGTACAACGAACAAGTAGTCCTCAAACTATATTATATACGGTACTTAAATATAATTAGGCATAAGCACTATAAAATTGTGTATATATATATATATATATTATATAAAACTACAATCTTTATATTACGTTTACATGTAAGCATGTAAGAAATAAAAGTTAACTGATGTGAAATTTAAAATACATCATCGTGTACTTCCTTTGTCGTAATTGCATTAATGATATATTTCATAATATCAATCAGTACATAATCGAATTAAATATATTATAATCAATTTGAAATACGGTACCACTATTATAAGCTATACAATATCTTATAAACACAAATATTCCCATGATAAAAACAAATTACGAAAATTTTTTTCAGAGCAAGGTGCTGCCGAATTTTACAAAACAGGAAATGACGTCAGTTGCTAGGCTACAGCGCATGCATATTCAGTAACACCTGTGCTCATTAGACTAACAATAAAAACTTTTAGCTCAGTTTTGACAAAATCGACCAAAAAGATTTTATTGTTAGTCTAATTAGAACAGGTGTTACTGAATATTCATGATATGCATGAGCTTGTTGCCTAGCAACCACGTCATTTCCGGTTTTATGTTTTGTTGTTGAGGGAGTCCTCGAGAATTTCATTGCTAGTTTAACAGGCAAAGTAGCTAATTTTGATGAAGCAATTCTCCTTAACTTTTTGTTTATAAGTACATTTTAGCTATTGGATATACTAAAGCAAACACAGAAATTGAGTAAGATGAGAAGCAATTCATAATTCAATTTGATCTTTATTTCCAAGCATTGAAATCAAGTTGGAATATTTTTATACATTTTATTTCTTTAACATATATTACATGTACATTTGGCAAAAATCAATAAGCCTGATTTTAATTCTTAAAATTGTATATCTTATTATCTTACATGTGTCTATATTTTTACAATATGACAGGTTATTTTCTCTATTATCAAGAAAAACATTACTACTAGTAATAATAAATAATAGATATAGGCCTATCGATAAACATAAAGCCTACAATAATTAATAAATATTTCTGCTTTTTTTAGAATTTTCAGAGCAAAATATTTTAAAAATACTTAAATTCACACTATATTTAAATAATTATTTCATATCTATTTTTTTTTTTTTGCGAGAAGCTTGATGAGTGATAACATTAGTCTATATAAGTTGGTAAGTTATGTAGCCCTTTCACGATCGAGTCCGGACATCCTTTCCTGACGTATGTGTATTCTTTGTCTACATCACTAGAAGAGAAAAATATTGAGAAATGATTTAGAAACAGAGAAAGAATTTTAACGAAGTATCAACAACATAATATATAAATAAAATTATTGAGCACCCCAGCCAGAGCATTATCGTATTCAGTTATCGCATTGTAACGCTGCTGATACAACAGAATAGTACGGTACTTCACACTTCTTATCATATCAGCATTATCATATTATATATTAATTATTATTATAGTATCATAATACCACGAAATGAATGAGGTTTAAATAATGGTATTGGACAGGCCTGTAGATTTTAATAGCGTAAACAAATTATGTTAACATTAATTGTGTTAGTTCGTGATGTGAGCGACGATAGATTCATAAATATATTCAAACATATCCATTGGTGGGGTTGATGAGCGAGATTTTACGGCTTACGATCGCCCATGTGCTTTGTGAACAAAATACTAGAGATTGGCTATCAAAATAACTATGTTTGGATCGGCAAATTAATTTTGTCGTAGAGTCGGTGTTAGTTTGTAATTTATGGTAACTCGGGCTACATGGGCAAAGCTTACATTTGAATTAAAAAAAATAATAATATTAGCTACAGCATACTGGCGCCAATGACACCACCTTATTTAGAGTATTTGTGCATACGTGGCCACATAGAGAGAGTGACGCTAACTCAAGTACGGCTCATAATATAAAATATTGTCTGGATCTTAAACTGTATCTGGTCCTCTTAATTCATTTTTTCATATTTGACTTTCTTTGGAGGGGCACCACAGTGAGCGTTTTCTTTTAAACAGATACCAACGCCTGTCTCTTATACACATCTAGATGTGTATAGCCGACTGGGGGGGGGGGCGGAACGTCACGGAGTTTGTGGGGCCCTGGCACTGACTCTTATAGGAGGCCCCTAATAAGTGAGCAAAGGGCGTGTTAATTTTCGAGCGGATTATGTCATTTATAATAGAAATATTTCGGACAATTTAAGGACAAAACTAACACTGCACAAACTTTCGGAACTCAAGGTATAGGCCTACCGGTAGGCCTAAAGTATGTACTCTATGTTGTAGGTGTAAATAAAAAATAAATAAAGAAAATATTTTAGTGAGAAACAAACATGTTTTCATAACGTAGGCCTATATACAATGCAAATCAGATTGATCGCAAAATCAGAAACAAATGTCAAACATCAGAACCCAGCTTTTATTGTTTTTAAAAACTGTTGGGGCCCCATTGAATGAAACTATGGTACGTATTTTTAAACTACAATGTCGGGTCCCCTCGTGACTGGGGCCCGCTTCTCCCTCCCCACCCCGTCAGCGCCTGAGCGTGACGCCACTGCTTGGAATGCGTGTTTAAATAGAATTCGATCCGACTCGACCACAAGTCAACTCGGCCACAATCAACTTGGCCACAAGTTAACTCGGCCACAAGTTAACTCGGCCACAAGTCAACTCGGCCACAAAAAGTTTGGCTACAGTCAACTCGGCCACAAGTCAACTCGGCCACAAGTCATCTCGGCCACAAATCAACTGGGCCACAAGTCAACTCGTCCACAAGTCATTTACTGGTACTATATTGTACTAATTATTATTATTATTATTATTGCTGTTATTATTGTTGTCATTATTATTGTTGTTTTTATTACCGTTAGTTTTAATATTAATTATTAGTCTTAGCATTAACATTATATATTGTTCAAATTTTTGCTGATATTATTATTACATATATATATAGTACATATATTTATAGTAGGCCTACCATATAAATAATAAATAATTTTCGATTTTTTATTATTATTATTCATATTATTATTATTATTATTTATTAGTCTTAGTATTATAATTTTAATAATAGTAATTTAAAAACTTGTTATTATTGGCGTTTTATTAGTAATTTTCTCATATTATTATTATTAATATTATCATTGTTGTTGTCACCTTTATTATTGATATTATTACCCTATTATTACTAAGTAGGCCTTATAAGTATTATTATTATTATTATTACTAATTAGTATTACTATTATTATTATAAAAATAAACATTATCTTTAATTTATTATTGTATTATTGCTATTATCACCTTCAATATCGTTATTATCACTAATTAGTTATTAAAATTGATATTTGAATATCGTTATTACCATACTAGTATTATTACTATTTGTTAAAATAAATATTAATATTAATGTTGTTGTTATTATCACATTTACTATCGTCATAATGACTAATTAGTATTATTAATGTAAATATTACTAATTTATTGTCGTTATTGTTGTTTAATATTATTGTTGAAGTAGAATGTTGTGAGTAAACAGAAGACGAACACATTAATAAATAACTCTTTTTAATTCATAGGCAATAGCATTCAAATCTCTTTTGGTAGTGTGGTGGTCCTGTTTTACTAAAACATACTGTGTACTTTATTTCAATCATATATTGAAGAAAAAGGATGCAAAAACTTAATTTACATTAAATAACTTGTGGCCGAGTTGACTTGTGGCCGAGTTGACTTGTGGCCGAGTTGACTGTGGCCGAGTTGACTTGTGGCCGAGTTGAACTGCACCATTTAAATAACGTTTCTTTAGCCAGTTTCAGGCCTTTGTCACTTGGAATGCGTGTTGTTGAATAGAATGCAGCCATGTCTGTGCTTGCATCAGTCGATTGAAACATGTCAACTAACAAACTTAGACGAAATAATAATTTATAGTATGATGACAGAATTTCCACTTAACTATTGAATTAACGATGCAAAATGTTCAATGCATTACTCACATTGTTATTAATTTTAAAGTCTTCTTCGTAATCTTTCAACTCTGCATAGGCCCTACGTATTGTTTATATGAAAAGCGCCACCTGGAGAGGTATAAAAACATTTCATTATTCTTTTTCTAAAGCGCCATTTTTTATGATGATGATGAGGATAATGCTGATGGTAATGGGTATGGTGATATTGACGATGATAATGATGATGATGATGGATGGCGATGATGATGATGGTTATGATGATATTTTTGATGATGATGGTATAATGATGATGAAGATGGAACAACTATAACATCAATCACATAACAGTAATAATAATTTTTAAAAAATACATCAGCAATAATAACCAACACTATAATAGGTCTAATAATCAATACTTTTCCTTCTTATATTTTCTCATTTTTCGTTGAATCTTTCACTCACACTTTTCGCCATTTTCCTGTGTATATTCCTTCTTTACCCACTACACTGTAGGCGATCCCTGTTGGTATCATCCCGGCCCAGTTGGTCGAAATCCAGTTTTTCGAAACCCGGTTTGCCGAATTTAACCCACTTTGCCAATAAACCCAGTTTGCCGAATCCAGTTCACTGAAAACATGAAATCACAGTTGGCCGAAACCCGGTTTGCCGAACCCAGTTTGCCGAATTTGAATTTTGTCGTCACCGTCGCACAAAAGTGCAACACGCTACTATTTTGAGATAAAATGTAATAAACAGCAATTATGTAGGCGAAATGGAAACTCAAGACTTAACTATTTTGAACTAAATGTAATAATTGAACGGTAATTATTGTAGGCGAAACCGAAACTCAGACTTAACAACCACAAACAAAATTAGTTAAGACCATCAAAAGGGCTTCCTGTTGCTCACCATTTTAATTTACTGAGCCATACTATCAGTCATTTAGGCTTTATAATCTTAGGCACCAATTTAAAATCTACTGTATTAAGGCTAGAGGACTGGGCGGATACCCTCGGGACATCAACCTTAGTAGATCTGAAATTGGTGCCTAAGATAACTAGCCTAAATCACTGATAGTATGGCTCTTTAATTTGAAACAGTGAGCAATACTGAAGCCCTCTGAAGCCATCTAAAAATTCACTATTCCAGCCGTACACATTCTTCATAATGTTTTGAGGCATCTACTGATTGATGACCACCTGATGAAGGGCGATGCCCGAAAACGCTTGTGTTTTTACCAATAAAAGTTATGGCTACTCTACACTTTAGCATTATGCGTTTTATTACTATAACGTATATATATATGTTAATGTTTCACTACTTTTAACTGACTTTCGGCAAACTGGGTTCGGCAAACTGGGTTTCGGCCAACTGGGATTCATTGGTTTTGAGTCGGCAAACTGGCACTCTGCAAACTGGGATTCGGCAAAGTGGATTTCGACCATCTGGCCTAGATCCATTCTGTTGGCCACACCATTTCTCTTTGCATACAGTTACACACGAGACATATCTGTCTATCATTTTGTTCAAAATGGATTTCATGATCTCACATCACCAACAAGCTCTTAATGCTAGCTCTAGCTCTTTCTACCACTTGGATTTTATTTACACGTTTTTAGTATACTTAAAACCTCTGTTGCTTTTTGGCTCCATAGATTGTCGTTTCATGACTTTGGTAGTAAATATATTTGAAGTATGCTAATTAGTACAATGAAAAAATAACATTCACTTTCTAAATTACAATGAATTCCAGATAATAATCATTAAAGCTCTAAACCAGAACCCCAAAACCGAGAGGAAAAATGAACCACTTGGTTCACATAAATTATTATTAAAGGTTTATGCCTAATAAAAGAACACATAAAAAAAGCACCAATTTTTGAAAAGACATTTTTTCAAGCATGGTGCATGAATCGGACAGTTGTTCTACATTCCGTAATAATGGCTGAAAAAACCATCTTTGGTTTCCGTCTTTTGCCCTTTTTCAGGGACGTAGCCAGGATTTTGAAGGGGGGGGGGGAGCCGTTATGCGAATTACATAGGACCCCGGCGGGGTCAAGGGGCGAATCCCCCTGTGAAGTAGCGCACTCTGAGCGTTCTTAGGACTGTTTGAGAGGATAAAGTGAAAATTGCAATAGACGCATTATAAAATAAGCGCAAAAATAATTATATAATAAATCAACAGTGGCAGATCCAGGAATTCGAAAGAGAGGTGAACCAGGGAGGGACTTTCACAGACCGACGAACCACCCACCTCAGCCCCACTATGGTTAAGGGCTGAGGTAAAAAAATTGATTAGGGCATCTCTAGATGGCCGGAAATTACACTCTCGCACTTCAATTTGAATATATTTTTCTTTTTTTTCCTTAAAAAAATGAAAGGGGGGGGGGGTGGCCTTGAATCCACCTCTGCTCAAAACATTCTTTATCCAGAATAGTCATATCAGGAAAAATGGACATGAAAAACCAGATCACATCCTAAAAACAGCAGTCACTAAGACATACATCAGACTGAGCCGCGACTTAATGGAGTTTAATGTCATACTCAGGGAAGGGCACAGATCTGTTTTGAAAGGTGGAGGGGGAGGGCATTTTGTGAGTCCACACCAACCTCAGCCCAACCATGGTTGGAGCTGAGGTGAGACAATTTGAGGAAATAGTACCTCTAGATGGCCATAAATGACACTTTTAGTAAAATTCATCATCATCACATCACCATTAGTCAAAATGAAGCGCCAAAAAAATTCTCATGATCTTTTATCATGGATTTTTTGACAAACATATATGAGATCTTATTAATGTGTGTGTGGTATACCATAGAAAACAAAGCTTAAAAACATTGTCTTTGAGATGTACTTTACATAGGCCTACTTCAAAAACGTGATTTCACAACCACCTCAGCCCCACCATGGCTGGGGCTGAGGAAATTTGAGGAAATAGTACCTCTCGAGATGGCCGGAAATGACACTTTTATATAGTAAAATTCATCATCATCACATCCCCATTATAGTCAAAATGAAACGCCAACAAATTTCTCATGATCTTTTATCAGGGATCTACTTAATATCCAGGACAACTTAGGCCTAACTATAGTTTACTAAGCTTTAACTATATACTATATTATGATCAACAAATCACAACTTTTCTTCGCATTTAGCACAATTTTTATCACTTTTTATTGCATTAATATTATTATCAATTATTATTATTGTCATCATCATCATTGTTATTATTATTAGTATTACTATTAATTAGTAGTAGTATTATTAAACAAAAATTTTAAGAAACTGGCAAAGGGATAAAAACGAAATTGGACCACAGTATCGCATTTCTATCTTAAAAGACCTGGCCTGAGATTTATGGATTTAAGATTATTTAAAATCACGCTTATGCCTATGTGTTCTATTAGGCCTGTGTATATCATGTACTGATGCATATTTACATGGATTTCTTTTATGATTTTGGCACCTGCAAATGGCCGATAATTGAACTCTCATATAATTTGAATATCATCTTCTTTTTTTTCCAATTTTGGGGGTTTTTTTTATTTTGAAAAAATTAGGACTGGGCCTTCTTGAATCCGCCACTGTCAATGGCGGATCTAGGAATTCAAAATAGATGGGGCAAGGGACAGATTTTCACAGATTGAGGGTCTATAAAACCAAGACCCACCAGAGTTGGGGCTGAAGGAAAAAACTTTATGATTATGGCACCTCTAGATGGCCGGAGATGTCACTCTCATCAGACCTTCAGACCTTTTTTTGGTTAACAGGCTAGTCTGTTCTCTTTTTTCTATGTTCTTTGAATCTCCTGCATCATTTTTTCTGCTTTTTCATTATGTTCACATTGCCTTTGTTTATTTGTACATGGCGCTTAAAAATCTTGTTTACTTGCGCCTTATAAATAAATCGATCTATTATTATTTTAATTGATTGGCTTTTGAATTGAAACGCGGAGCTGTTAAATTCCATTGGATTTTCCCGCCATTTAGACACGACTATTTTTAAGGTGCATATTGCGTAATTATGCGTTCACGTTGTATCAGTGTCTTAATACATAAAAAGTTAGGGTTAAGCACAATATCTATTGTGATTTATCCTGTTTATATTGCTCTTTTATTACAATAATGATTTTAGGATAAAAAGTGAGCATTGGCCGACTATCACATTCGGACTGCTTAGGCCTATTGTTTGACTGTAGGTCCTAATTTTTTTGACAGCTCAATTTCTAACATTTTCATGGCCATTTAATTATCTGAACCTTCTTTTAATGAGTGCCGCGCGCAATAACGAGAAAGAAGGCTTACTGGAGCTGTATTCAGTAGGCCCAACGTGTATTCGAGTAGAACTATCTATTGTCTGTCGTATCTCGAAAGAAAATGACTCACCATCTATCGATTCACATACTGTATCTTGTCAAATCAATACATTTTCAACCTCAAGGGGAAACTCTATTTTTTATTGTATCACTACCACTCAATAGATTCAAAATAACAATAATTATTTCATTCATATTTATAAGTTGATAATTTTAAGCGATAAAATGATGATTCTTAAAATATTTTCTGTGTAGGCCTACTTTCATAAGGCAGTCACCACACTCAATCAATACGGAATTTTTTTTTTCTTTTGTTGTTTTCTTTTATATTTATTTTTATTTCATCATGTACGGTATTGTATTTGCATTGCAAATTATTGTTACAGTTTAGTTTAATTTGTTATTTTAACTCCTTCTTAGTCAACTGAAATAAAACAGTTATCTTGACCTCATTACACGTACCCGGAAAAGCCTATAGCCTAAACAATTTCACGTTTTTGGTCCCAAAAGTGTCCCCTAAATGTTTGAATATTTAAAAACTGGGGAAAATGTGTAATGGGGGTGGTTCGCCCTTTTCCCTCCAGATTTTGATTCAAAAATCTGCATCTCATTAACCGTTCCCGAGTTATGTTGTTGTACAACATCAAAATTTATTTTCCTCCGAGCATGAATCTCAAATCATCTTATTTTGTGACCTGTAGCTCCCCTTACATAGGCTTAATCATCGAGCGCCCCACTCCACCTTCGCATACCCATCAGTCCCCTACCCCAATTTCAAGACTAGATACGCCACTGGTTATTTGTCTTAAAATTAAGACTTTAAAATGTTATTGAAAAAAAAACTTTATGGGCGATTTCTATTCTGATTTATTATCGTTCCTGGTAGAGAAACTTAAAAATTTGAAAGTATTTCTATAATCATTCAAATTTAATTTGTCCTTATTTTAAATATAATGTATTCTGAAAAAAAAGGTGTGGTGATTTTTCATTCATTCTTTGATATTAATATGATACGATAATTTAATTTTGAGCAACTAATATTGTATGCTTATCATTCAATTAGTATTTCTCCCTGCTTCTTTAATGGTAGGGCCTAGCTGCTGATGCAATATTGTGACCAATCATGCAGCGCATAAAAACACGCTGAGAATTGAGGACAACCGGTGTGGTATCGTCTAGCTGTCTTGTAGGAAGGTGAGCATATGTTTGTCTTTGTTTAGTTATTTTTATTCATTTATTTACAGAAATTTTCCGTACAGTATTGATGCCAAATAGGGTAATAACTTTTGCATCACTTCAAATGCAATTGTTGAGTAGAAATTCTGAACTGACTGACATCCGACCCAAGGCAAGTCAGTGGCGAATGTTCACATTCATCACCACAGCATTGTTGTTTATATTTTAAAGACAGTACTGTACATACATACTCAGGAAGTAAAATATTCTATACAGTGCAACTGACTCCATGGTACTACAGTACTACTATCTAAATACTAGTGGGTAGGGCAATGAAGCATTAGCATTGATTTGTAGTGAAGCACTGATTGCATTTTATTATTAATTTTATATAATCATTTTTATTATAATATTACAATACCTAGGCCCCTTGTTTAAAATAGTAAGTCCATGTATTGCTGTATCCTCGCCCTCACACATTACTGTACAGCGATGCAAAAAATGGTCCTTTATTGTTTCAAAATTGAAGTATAATATATAGAAACATTTTATGCTGCGCAGTAAAACATGTTTGCAGCTCTGTTCAGCCGAGACTTTTTTTTATACCTTGTTTCACGAACATATTTTTTAATTCTCGGGAGGGTGGAAAAAAATTAAAAATAAAATTTAGTCTTCTTTTTTAGCAAATGGTTTTGGCAAAATCTACTAATGGGGGAGAAAATAAAAATAAAATTTTATTGTTGAATGTAAAAGTGTAGTAATGGGATGGTAAAATGCTTTAAATTTATATAATGTGGAAGAAATATATATTTTTTATTTTTGGAGATTTTAAGGCAGCGGCAGGTGTAAGAAAAATTAAGCAAAACTTTTACTTTTTTCTGAAATTTCGATTTTTGTGGCAAAAGCAAAATTTTATTTTTTATTCGGAATAATCCACATTTGCGGGCGGCGGATTCACGAAAGAAAGTATAAAAAATTCTCGCCTCAGAACAAAAAATCCTTAACAATACAGTAAGTGAAAACCAAGTCTCCTTGGTTTTTAAAGTAGACCTGACCCTGCAATCTGGAATGTTATTGTCTGGTTAAATTTGGTAATCTTATCAATTGTGTTGTTTTGAGCTACCGGATGTATAGATGTTTCATGGTACTGTTTTTTGATAGCATTTTTTTTTTCAATTGGTGAAGGTGAATTTCTATCAAGTTTATTTGCAACTATATGCTACTAATTATAATATCATAATTTCTTATTTTATTATTTTTTGTATTATTGCTGAATCCATTTTAGCATAACAGAAGCCTCCTTCACTTAACAGTAAATACAATTGTTACAAATTGAAACAAGAAAACAAATCATAATATTTAGTTACCTGAAATGTTTTTATGTCTTCATTGTTTAGTGATCAGTTGCAATAAAACAATTTTGTGAAAATGTGTGGAATTTGGGCGATATTTGGTAGCAATGAAGACGTGCACAAGTACTGCGAGAGTGCGTGTAAAATAGCGCATCGGGGCCCTGATGCCTTCTGCCTTGAAAACGTCAATCACCTTGCTAACTGCTTATTTGGCTTCCACCGATTGGCTATTGTGGACGATGTGTTTGGCATGCAGCCAATGAGGTTGAAGAACTATCCTCACATTTGGATGATGTACAATGGCGAAATATATAACTTTAAGAGGGTAAGCAAAATTTTGAAAACCTGTGTTATTTATATATTCATCTTGTTTAATATATCTGCATTTTTTAAAACCTGAATGTTTTTAAAGTATTAATTCATTACTACGCTTCTTATCTATCATACTTACTAATATCTTATCGTAGCTGTATTGTGAATTTTCTATTTTCATAGCTGCGTGACCAGTATAAATTCCAATTTACTAGCAACTGCGATGGTGAGGTCCTTATCCACTTGTATGCCCATGGTGGCATTGAATTCATGGCCAAGATGTTGGATGGAGTCTTTGCGTTCTGTCTTCTGGACACACAAACTAAGAAGGTAATTTTTTAAGGACATTATTTGGTTGTCTATGTGTGGCAAAGAACCAGTCACTTAATGTTTATGTTACATTTTCAGGTTTTCATTGGTCGTGATACGGTAGGTGTTCGGCCAATGTTCCGCCTTTACCTGGAAGATGAAGGTATCCTTGCTATCTGCTCAGAAGCAAAGGGGATAGTAGGGCTTGGCGACACACACAACTGCGCCGATATTGAACCTTTCCCTCCTGGACTCTATGAAGAGTACGACTTGTTGAAGAATGGTAAAAGTGTGTTTGTCAGTCGGCAAAGATTCCATTCAGTTGACCAAGTACCAAAATGGGCCTTAGAAACCGGAACACCTCAACCAGAAGGTAAACATTATTGTTTCTTATTATTTCATTTATAATTCTCAACATTATTTTATCAACAGTTTACAATTTTCATTGATAATCCATTATCATCAATAGTTATTAGCTATCAAAAACATAACAACCATTGTTCAGTTTTCATTCATTCATTCCTATGGTATATTTTATTTCAAAACTTCTAAAAGATACAAATAGTAACAATAAAAGTAGTTTAAAGAAGAATTGCCAAATATAACATTGTAGTAAAAACTAAGAAAAAAACAAATAAACATAAAAATACCAATACTTAAATATGCAAAGAAGCACAGTACAATTAAAAAATTCAAACATAGAAAACCTAATATGTGATAATTATTTATTATTATTATTATTGTTATTGTTATTATTGTCATTATTATTATTGTTATTATTATTGCAATTATTTTTTAGTAATTGAATTATTAAGATCATTAATAGCAATATTAATTACTTTTTTACCACAATTATGATCAGATCATCAAAATTAGCATCATTTCAAAAAAAAGGTACCATCATTGTAACATCTATTAAATTTTCCAAATTATATGTAATTTTAAATATCAATGAATTAAGCCCTGTCCAGGCTACCAAATTTCATTTGACAAAAAAATGTTGTATGCCCAAATATAGTCATGATGTGCATATACTGTATATGGTCATGATGTGATGTCATACCATGACTTTGTCTAATAAAATGTGATAGTTTGTACAGGGCTTTATGATTCTTTATAGATGGTGAACACCAAGCTAACATAAGACTCTTGTTAACTGAGGCTGTGAGGAAGAGATTTATGGCTAACAGAAGGATCGGTTGCTTTTTGTCAGGTAGCATAAACATTTATTGAAATATCCAGTCTCCGTCCCCTTGTTTAAAGCTCAGCCCACACTATCACACTTTAAGTGACAATAAATAAATGTGATATGCCCATATTTGGATGTGCAGGGTTGTAGCTGAAAAAAACCTAAGGTTGGGTGTTAGACATTTTGAGAATGGGTGCATAATAACATTGGTAAACTCTAAATAATAAGAGTGGATATTAAGGATGGAAAGTGGGTTAATAAAGGCGCGTGGAGGGCCATAACATTAGCTTTAGACTGGGTGGAAAACTTCAAGGATGGTTGGCCTGCCCACCATCCCACTACATCCCTGATATGACACAAATCGCACAAATTTGTCATATAAAATTATATAGTATGGATAGATTTTTATGTTTATTCTTAAAATGAAAAGGAAAATGTAGTGGAATGATTTTTCTACTATATTTATTAAATGTTTGTGATTTACATAGGTGGTTTGGATTCCAGTTTAGTCAGCGCTCTAGTCACTAAAATAGCAAAAGACGAAGGTGTGGTGAGCTATCCTATTCAGACGTTTTCCATCGGTATGACAGGAAGTCCAGATGTCGCTGCCGCACGCAAAGTAGCAGCGCATATTGGCAGTGAGCATCACGAGATAGGGTTTACTCCGGAAGAAGGTATCGAGGCAGTTGAAGAAGTCATCTATTCCTTGGAAAGCTATGACATCACAACAATACGTGCATCTGTTGGTGAGTTAAAAAGTACCGTAGTTGCCAGGATGTGGCACTTGGTGTGTATAGTTACCCAACCTCAAAGACTTTAAATGCGCGACTGATGAAAATGTGTGTGAGTGGACTTTAGTGGCAGTGCTAATCGAGGACAAAGCCCCGAGGTGAGGTGGGGTGGGGGGTGGGAAGGTTTAGGAATATTTCTTTTAAAAGTAAACCGCTAGACCTTAGAAGAAAGTCAGTGTTTAAAATGGGACTCTTTTGTGTATGCTTAGTAATTTTTATTAGCAACTGTAATTCTAAATGGTTTTTAATGAATGCATGATAAATTGATGATCACGCTTAGATTTTGCAAAATGTGTATTTCATAAAAATCGTAAACTAGCGTAAAACAATTGTGGATGAGATACAAGGTACAAAGTGAACATTACTCATCCAATCAAACAATTCAGAGGTTTAGTGGATTGCAACGCTTATGATTAACATCCATGTTTTCTCATTGATAGACATACTTCAATTTATTCTTCATATTTAAAACAAAAAGTAAGTAACAATTGACTTGATCGGTTAAATTATTTTAATATTATTGGAAAATAATATAGCATAGTGTAGTGAAGTATCATCATATCATCATCTGTATTCTGCTTAGCATTATTATAACTTTTGTTTCTGCAATATTGACTCTATTCCAAATCGTTCTCACATGTAAGCAAGTCAAGTAGTTAAGGAAGGCAGGGGAGGCGCAACGTACATCCATACCATCAGCGCTGGTTCGAACGGCCTGCTTGCCTATGGTTCTGGTGGTCTTCTCGGATAAGGACCATAACTTTAGGCCCTGTGCACACACATTTGGCTCATGTGCGCTTTAAAGAACCCAGCACATCTTTTGAGACGAGTAGGGGGTTACCCTGTTGTACTGGCCCATACAGCCCCTGTTGTGGACAGCCGAGAGTAGCTTGTACCGGGTAGCTCAGGCATGAAGAGACCTAGGAGAGAAGCAAGTTACTGTACGAGCTAATCTGTACACTTTGAGACTTCGGTATAAAGCGCAATATAAATCTAACTACACTGCATTACATGGATCTACCAGACTATCGATTAGCTCTTGTAGTTCATTTTCATTCCTACCTCTTATAATATGCCCCCCAGCCTCAATTCCAGCTTCTGTAAAGTACAAGTATAGTATAATAAAATTTTTATGTATCATATACCATAGTGTATTATCATTTATGAGCATATTTTTCAGGCTAATCCAATATTTTTGTCTTTCAAGTCTCTCAAAAAGTTGGAGGGTAATAAGATATAGGAGTGCCCTTTTTCTTTCTGCACCCCTCCTGGCAAATATCTGGCCCTGCCCCAGTACCGCACAGCCTTGTAAAAGACTGCCAACGGTGGCCTTTTCACAAGTATAATAATAGTAATAATAATAATGATGAAGTCAATGCTGTTGATGATGATGACGACGACGAAAATTCCCTAAAGAAGGGCTATGCTTGATACGATCATATTGTTCCTATTAGAACTGAAATGCAGGACTGTCGTGCATGATGTGAGATAGTTGGTGATTATGGTGTATTGGTTATACATATTATTGATATAATATATAGTAATAGTAATAATAAATAAAATAACACATGTTATTAGTATACATTGAATATTACTGCTATTTGACCTGACATTAATTCCAGGTATGTACCTGGTAGCAAAATATGTCAAGAAGGAGACCGACACAGTGGTAGTTTTGTCAGGAGAAGGCGCTGATGAGCTTTGTCAGGGGTATATATACTTCCACATGGCACCCACCCCAGAGGAGGCTGACAAGGAAAGTCGTCGGTTGTTGGATGATCTATATTTGTATGATGTGTTACGAGGCGATAGAACCACAGCTGCTCATGGGTTAGTAAATTGTGATATTCACCTATGAGTACTGCCTACTTGCACATAAAATAAAAAAATATTTCATTAACTAAAATTTTCTTATCACAAGATATTGTTTGGCAACTATCCATATATGCCCAGATTACATTCTGTCTAGCGATTCCCACTACATTTTTTGTGTGCATGGTTTTTCACAATGAAGGCCTAGGTGGAATTTGGATGATATTAATGGACAAATGAAATTTATTAATTATAACAATTTCAATGACAATAAATGAATTTTTCATCTATTTTCAGACTTGAACTCCGTGTTCCATTTTTAGACCATCATTTTGTGTCCAATTTCCTATCAATACCAGCCAAGCTACGTGTACCAAGGCTTGGAGTTGAAAAGTACATTCTACGCAAGGCTTTTGATGGGACCGGTATTCTACCAGATGAGATCTTATGGCGGCCTAAAGAAGCCTTTAGTGATGGTGTATCATCCACTGAAAAATCCTGGTACCAAGTGCTTCAAGAGTTCATCGAAACCAAAGTAAGGCCTGCTTTTTGGCTACTAGTTTTTGTTTTATAACTTCCATCCAAATGTCATATTCCAGAATGGAATAAATTGAAATTCTTCTTACAAATCATTAGGTAATCTCTTTTCTTCCTCTTCAAAAGTATAACATGATATTTAAAGTGATAAACTGAAATGGTTTCATCTTATTTGGTAAATACTAACCACTTATCGTTTCTTGTTACAAAAGGTACATATTCAATGATAAAATTTAATATTAAGTAATTCTAAAAAGATTTATTTGACAGAAGTGAATGTTGTAAAGTTTGTTGACCAAAATCCAGTCAATTTAACAAATGGTCTTTGCCTCTGATGACGTCATCATCGACCAATTATTACTGTAAAAAAAGTCTGATTTGCACACATTTTACAAAGTGATATATTTTTCTTGTATTTAGTTATTAAAAGTTCAATCTTTTCTTCCATTTCTGGTATAATAAACCTAACTATAAGAACAAACTACTAATGAAAGAGTTGTTGGATTGAGCGCACATGTTTACGATGACAAACAAGAGTGTTGGAGTCAGAAAGTTAGTGACATCGTGAATGCAAATAACGCCATTCGGCGATCTAACAACTAGAAAGACCACGATAGAAAGGATCCATAAAACATACAGATGTTTTAATAAGATTTAAAATAATATTTTGTTAAGTGGAAGAATGCCAGCGATTAAAATAATTTGGTTTTCATCAAAGGTAAATTCAGCTAGGCTCTAGCGCAGTAGACTACGTAAAATGGACTTTTTACTGTATTTATATTTTCCTGTTACAGGTGACTGATAGTATGCTAGAAGATGCTCCTAAACTTTATCCGTTCAATCCGCCAAAATCTAAAGAAGCCTACTACTACAGACAGATATTTGAGCGTTCCTATCCAAACCGTTCATCCTGGATCCCATACTTCTGGATGCCCAAGTGGGTGAACACTGATGATCCATCGGCCAGGACGCTCAAACACTACAAGGAATCCGATGTACAGCATAGCAGTAAAATTGACTGCTAAGCTGGCTTAAGTAGTGCATATTAAAGTCCAGTGATAACATTAAATGTTACATTTATGTTTACCTATTCAAGAAGCTTGTTTGTTTTACCATGTAATCCTTATCTAAAGCAGTGCCTCCAAAACTGTGGGTTGCAACCCCAAAATATGCTGCCAATGTATTAATTAATTAATTTATTTATTCCGGTATAAAAATAATACAAAAAGTAGCCAAAGGCTAAAATCATTGCATTTACAAAAAATATATAGGCCAAAATTAAAAATTTTGAAATTGCACAAAAACATCATGTAAATCATCTTAAAATTGTGTATTCTCTAAGGGGAAAATTACTTTATGTTCACATTTATTTATTAAAAATAATTGTTTTTAAAATTTGATTCATAAGGTGATAGGTAACTTAGGCTAAAGCAGTGCCTTCCAAATTGTGGGTCGCGACCCCAAAATATGCTGCCAATATATTAAGTAAATCATCTTATAATTGTGCATTCTTTTTAAGGGGAACATTTACTTAATCTACTACCAGTTGGTTTACATATACTTATTAAAAATAATTGTTTTTTAAATTTGAAGCATAAGGTGATAGGTAACTTAGGCTAAAGCAGTGCCTTCCAAATTGTGGGTCACAACCCCAAAATATTCTGCCAATATATTAAGTAAATCTTCTTATAATTGTGCATTCTTTTTAAGGGGAACAATTACTTAATCTACTACCAGTTGGTTTACATATACTTATTAAAAATAATTGTTTTTTAAATTTGAAGCATAAGGTGATAGGTAACTTAGGCTAAAGCAGTGCCTTCCAAATTGTGGGTCGCGACCCCAAAATATGCTGCCTATATATTAAGTAAATCTTCTTATAATTGTGCATTCTTTTTAAGGGGAACAATTACTTAATCTACTACCAGTTGGTTTACATATACTTATTAAAAATAATTGTTTTTAAAAATTTGAAGCATGTGAATTTGAGTGAACATTTTAAACATATTAAATGAGTTCTGCAGACCAAAGAAATTTTGAATTGTTTTTAGCTATTTTAATACATTACTGATAAATGGATCCTAGGAGAAATATGCATTTTTTTTTTTAAAGTAGCAAGAAATGTAGTTGCAAAGTTCTAGTTAATAAAATCATAAAATACATTACAGTACTGTACTTCCATTTGTATTTTTAGTCTGAATTAACAATAGTTAATATATTTTACTTACTAATCATCTGACTCCCAGACAGGCCCATAACATTTGTCCCGTTCATTCATATAAGAATTTTTCATCTCAATAACTGCATCCATTTTTCAGGTTACCAAGAAAAGCTTGTCCTCACCCTCTTTTTGTCATCACCTACCTGTCCATTTGTGTAGATGCAGTCGGATTTGTGCGACTGATGTTTTGCTCAGATTTCTATAGGCACTTTCCAAACTATCTTGTCACTTGCACTACGACTTTCTGAATGTTCCAGACTCATTTCACCAGACTTTATGGGCTCAAGGTGAGGACTAGCTCATACAGCAAATTTGGTCTTTCCTAAGCAGTGGCGGATTTAGAGGGGGGGGGGGCGTAAGCCCCGCTCAGAAAATTACCATGCTAAATATTAAAAATCAATCAAATATCAACTCAAATTAATGAAGGTGCCAGAGGTTTAAGGGAGAATCTCCCCCTGTACCCCTACCAGGGGCTCTTTTCTGAAACTGTCACTTAGTTCGGACATTCATGCCCCCCCCCCTCCTCTCTTTCTTACCGGGTTGGATCCGCCCCTGCTAAGGGTCACTTAATGTCTGAGCTACCCTGTGCCAGCTACATACCTTTATCCACAACAGGGGATGTATGGACCAGTACAACATGGTTACCCCCTACTTGTCTTCAAAGATGTGCTGGCCGATATTCCTTCAAGCATCCACTCAATCCAGTGCCAATATGGCTGGCAGCCTCAACATGTCTGCTATTGAGGTGCCAGAGGTTTAAGGGAGAATCTCCCCCTGTACCCCTACTAGGGGCTCTTTTCTGAGACTGTCACTTAGTTCGGACATTCACGCCCCCCCCCCTCCTCGGACATTCACGCCCCCCCCCCCTCTTTCTTACCGGGCTGGATCCGCCCTTGCTATGGGTCACTTAATGTCTCAGCTACCCTGTGCCAGCTACATACCTTTATCCACAACAGGGGATATATGGACCAGTACAACATGGTTACCCCCACTTGTCTTCAAAGATGTGCTGGCCGATATTTCTTCAAGCATCCACTCAATCCAGTGCCAATATTGCTGGCAGCCTCAACATGTCAGTTATTGAGGTATACCACCCATTCCACCCATGCCTCCCATAGGGGGCATGTCCTTCTCTTCTTTGGGTATCTCCGTCACTACAGCCTCTGCCGTTGATAGGAGGGATGCTACACTGGCAGCGTCAACAAGAGCTGTTCTAACAACCTGTGAACAACACCACGAGATATGGTCAGATTCAGAGAAAATACAGTTCAGTTGGATTAAATGACTCGCCTACAATTCATATAGAACACTTAATTACAATTAATGGTGATTTACTAAAATTTAAGATGAAAATTAAAAATAATGTTCTGGGAATCTGCTTCTTTTTTTTTTTTTTTTTGCTAATCATTTTTTTTTTTTTACTTTTTGCCTTTGCGCAATCTTTATTATTTCTTCAATCATTTTCAAATGACTTACAAAAAAATTGCATTCACATAAATAGATATACACTACAGTCAAACTCACTTAGTTAAGTCTTAAGTGCCACAAATATAGTTCGACTTAGATTAAATTAAACTAAAGCAAAGTCGAATTTTATTCGAGTTGCATCACAGTAGCAACTGGACTTAGAAAGTTAGGCCTTACGGACACCCGAACAAATTAACACGCACTGATGGTGCACGCACAATGTTGACTGCACATTTGGCCTAGTACTGCAGAAGTAAAGTAATAGGCTACCTAAACTTACCTTGAAAGCAGTATTCTTCAGAGTAGCAATACATTACATTAAATCTTCATTTGTTACAGTACATGTACATTTAAATGAATTTTTGCACTTTGGCATGTAAAATGTGTCGGACTTTCGTTTTTATTCGACTTAAATTTATTCGAGTTAGAGCAAATATTAACCATTGTAAATATAGGGAAGATGAAGTAACATCAAAATAACTTCAACTTTGAAAATTTTTCGACTTGGGCAGGTTTGACTGTATAAAACATTTAAGAGAGACGGGGAGCCTCCACAGACACGAAGTCCATCAACAGCTGGCTCGTGACCAAAGTTCTTGTGTACTGAAGTACCCTATAAAATGTCAATTCGATTCAAAAAGATGTAATGTACAAAGAGAACAGCACAAATGAATCATAGGATTTTCATGGTTTAAGTGTAGCCAACTGCTCTCAAACAAAATGCAATCGGATCAGTGTATAGTATATGCAACCATGAAATTAAAAAGATTTTGGAACACCTATTGGTCAATTCGTTTACCTTTGTGGGATCAATGATTCCTGATTGGACCATGCCGACATATTCATCATTCAGTGCATCATATCCAATTTCATCAGGTGAATTAAGTATCTTCTCTACCACAAGTTGTCCCTCAACACCAGCGTTCTGTGCAATTGTTTGACAAGGAATTCTTAAAGCCCGACGGACAATGTCCACACCTAAGGAGGAAACAAAATCAAAGAGTGCTTGACAATCATGGAGATGATGATGACGAACGTTACAAGGCACATTTTGTGTACACAAACTCTTGGGGTAAATGTGATGCCAGCATAAATAAGTCTAGCCAACATCATAATATGCTAATCAGCATCTGCTTTCTCAGAATCTGGTAAAGCATTGAAAGCAATCTAATCATCTGTTGGCAGATTCAGTTATCAGTTATGTTAATTCATTCACGAATTTTATGAAAATTGCAATGCAAGCTTGTGTCTCAATTAATTTTGTTGGTCAAAATAAGGTGCTACTGTACTTATTTGTATTCCATGAAAATTGTGGTATCATTAATTTATATTATGGTCAGGTGATAGCACTTTTTACCCCTGGTTTTTGTAAATTTTTTTTTTTTGTGTGTCTCAAACATGGTAGTACTGTACTAATCACATGACTTGATACCTCTAAAACATATTGAATAAATTAACTGATATTAAATTTACTCCACACTCACCTGTTTTCTGATCATTATTAGCAATTTCTAATGTGTCTAGCACCTTCAAACACCTCAAGAGGGCAGTACCACCGCCGGGTACAATGCCTTCCTCTACGGCAGCTCTGGTGGCGCAAAGGGCATCATTCACGCGGTCTTTTTTTTCATTTACCTCAAGTTCACTTGATCCTCCAACCTTAATAAATTGATAAACACTGGTGTTAGAAAATCAGATAAGCTCTTTAGCTTAAATAAATGTTACAAATATTTTTTAGTAGTCTTGACTCAATATTTCCAACATTTTTCTTCAGTAATTAATTTTTCAACTCGTCAGTCATTAACATGGTATTTGCTAAGTGGTTTGAAAAGTCGGTTTTTTAAATGTCAAATGCTATATTTTTTATGATCTGCCCCAATGGTCAACTGCAAAATATTTACCTTCAATACAGCAACCCCATCAGAAAGCTTGGCAAGTCTTTCACTTAACTTCTCCTTTTCATATTCAGAGTTGGTTTCTCCAATTTGCTCTCTGATCACCTCAATCCTGTTTTCAATAGCTGCTTTATCTCCACCTCCCTGTTAAATTAATCACCCTGTTAGCATATACAAGTTATAACATAAGGTTCATTATCATTATCATGTGACTGTTCAATAGCATAATGTAGATCATTACCATATAACAGCTTATTTGCAATTTATTGTAAATCAAAGGCATTGTTTATCAATGTCTAAATTAAATATTTGGATTCCAGATGAATTGGACATACAGTACAAAAAAAGAAAAACGTAATACATATAAATACTATGTAACATAAAATTACTAAAATAGTTTATTTGCAGTATACTAGGTCAATTATCACATACCAGCTCATTTACCATTGAAATATCATTTATGCTAATTTTGGGTTCATACACTGCATTTCATTAGCATATAACTGATATACAATTAATTGAACAAATAAGGCAAACTCACCTTCAATATCAAGGTATCATCTTTGGTGATGGCAATTTCACCAACTGTTCCAAAATCTTGTAATTGTATTTCCTCCAGCTTAGTATCTACAGCTTCATCACCAAACACCTGATTAAACAAAAAAGTTCAACCATAGAATTGTACCATACTTTTTTTAATTAGATATAAAAAAAATATTTATTAATATATTATTCCATATTTAAATGATGATAATGATAAAACATCAGCAGATCATTACTATAATCACCATCATTAACTACGTACCATTCCTCCAGTGGCAATGGCCATATCTTGCAGTTGGTTCTTCCTGTTGTCCCCAAAGCCTGGTGCCTTGACAGCACACACCTGAAGACCAACCTTTAACCTGCAAGGAATTAATTGGTACAGTTAATTAATGAAAATACAGCAATACTGATTTGAGATTCATTTTCCCATCTAACCCAAATTTGGATAAGTTTTCTAGAGAGCAGCAATTATATAAACTGGCCTTTACATCAGCCTCAAAGAAAAGTTATAATTCGTTACCATAGAAATGCAAAATGTGGTCGTTGCATTGCAACCAATAAACAATGGATTTATGATGAATGATGAGGACCACTTGAACACATTGAACTGCCACCAACAGATGAACATTGTTAACATAATACATATAATAAATTATTAATACAGTAATACTAATAACATGAGTGATAACACAATATTAACATCATAATATAATAGTACAATGTTCTCACCTGTTCAAGACTAGTGTGCTCAGTGCCTCTCCATCAACATCCTCACTGACAATAATTAGTGGTTTTCGATGCTGATTGGCCAGTTCTAGGGCTGGCACAATCTGTTGAATACCGGAGATTTTCTTCTCCGATAACAACAGCAGGGCGTCTTGATATTCAACTTTTTGTCCTGAATACAAACAAATATGTTATGTTTATTGTAAAAAAATAATGATATACCGCCATAACCCTAAGAATAGAAGGCAAGTACTGTACCTTAATTGTAAATGTACAGCTTCATTCCAGCATACATTGATAATGGAAAATAGCACAGGGCATCACATATTTTCACCAACTAAACAGAAAGATTACATACTGTTCCCTTTTACTCTTCTATTTATATATAAGTACCAGAAACAGTATTTTTAGACAACTTGTACCTATCATAAATAGTTGAAGGCACTAGTCATGCAAGCTGTAGAGTTAAGAAAGATGTAACTTGATTGTTAGGATGCCTGCTTTTCAAAACCATGATTCTGGGATCAAATCCTGCGAAAGCACAGAATTTTTTTTCAACTAAAGAACCTCTCCACTTTCTAAAGCCTTGCCATCAGACTGGTATAAGAGATCTTGAAGCTGCAAATTATTTCATTTGTTTACGAGGGCCCTGAATATCAGCTGACCTAGGCTAAGATAGAAGGATCACCTTCAAGGGTATACAAAAGAGCAGGTTGGATGAGAAAGAATTTGAATATATGCAATACCTTTGCTTGTGTTTATGAAATATGGCGAAATGTATCCTCTGTCAAACTTCATTCCCTCTATAATTTCAAGTTCATCTTCCAATGTTTTGCCATCTTTTACCGTCAATACACCATCACGACCTACAGCCTTCATGGCCTTTGAAATCAGGTCACCAATCTCTTTGTCCCCATTGGCTGATATTGTTGCAACCTGCAAAAATGATCAAATATCAATTTAATAAAAGGATAAGACTTTAAAATAACTTTTCATTTAGTTTCATAAGAAATGGCACAAACAATTATAATAATTGACTGACCTGGGCAATTTCTTCTGGTGTAGTTACTGGCTTTGACACTTTCTTCAAAGCACTTACAATTGCGTCGACAGCGAGCATGACTCCGCGACGGATCTCAACAGGATTTGCTCCTCTGCTGATTTTCTCGAAGCCTTCTTTGGCAATTGCACGTGCAAGTACTGTAGCTGTCGTGGTACCATCTCCTGCTTCTTCATTTGTGCTATTGGCAACATCTTGAACAAGGCGTGCACCTGTGTTTTGCAGCTTATCTTTCAGGTCTATTGATTTTGCAACGGTTACACCATCTTTGGTGATCTTTGGTGCACCCCAGCTTTGTTCAATGATGACGTTTCGGCCCTGCAAAAAAATTAGAGCTTGAAAGTTATATTGTAAATAATTCATTGGAGGCCTATATTTTATTTCTTAATTGACATGCTTTGATATTACAATCTGTGGTTTTTTCCTCACCTTTGGTCCCATTGTTACTGCAACTGCATCTGTAAGAAGATCAACACCTTGCAACATCGCCGCCCTGGCTTCGGGTCCAAATTTGATGTCTTTAGCATAACCGCGGGATAAAGCCGGTGTCAAGTTCTTGGATGTGAGCTGACGGGCAGCCAATGGCAAAACACTGTTCATACGGTGCATCTTGGTTCTGAGAATTATTACTTGGATAAAAGTTAAAATAAAAATTTCCTAATTTTTTGCTCAGTGGGCAGTGCATGGGGTTGCGCAAAACTTTACTGTACTGGGGGTGGTTTTTAGAAACATTATGCCACTAAACGTTAGTACCTCCTACAATTGGCTTTTCCTGGGGTGCTATGATATGCTTCCTTTGAATGTGGGCTACTATGCATCTATTATGATGGTGATAGCCTTAAGTTGAAAAGGAAGGGCAGCTTTTGGCCAGCCTAGTCTGGCCGAAATGTCATCAATGAACAACTGGGGTGCACCAAAGATCACCATTTTGTATTTTGATTAATATGTTAAATTAAGTTTCTCTTCCTAAAATTGTAAAAAATAACTGACCGTTTGAGAGACAGTACTTTTGTATTGAAAATGTATCCAGTCAAAAGAAAGAATAAATATATAGGCCTATAATAAAATTTCAATAATAAATTTTAATTAATTTTCAATTTCATTTTCAGATTTGTTCAATAAAACTTATTTTTGGTATATTAATATTTTCTTTAAAACACAAGCAAGGATAATAATACAGATATAAAAGAACAGTATTCAGAAATCAAATATCAATACGACCAAGACACGACTAAGGATAGGACGTAGGCACTGCTATCCCTTCTCCAGCCTAGCTTACGGTTGTGATGCCGCAGCACCCACGTGTGTAAGGCCTACTACTACTACTGCAAGCAACGATCAAGCAAGGAGAAGGTGCTCCAAAAAACTCTCAATAAAAACAATTATGATTTACAATTTGTTTCTATATGATTTAATAAAAATCAAATACACTTACAGAAGTATTGCAATGTTTAAATTTAGCAGAAAAAAAGAGGAAACAGTTGTGTAACGAAGACCTGGAAACCAACTGATACTGTTCAACTGAGCTGCGAATACGAGGCTAGCGAGTACACGCAAGAACATGTGCAACTTGCAACAAGAGCAACACCGGCTTTTAAATTGTGCCCTGGAGTATGAATTCTGGACACTGATATAACACTGTTGTTTCACATTATACATAAAGTGGACATTGTAAAATAAAATTATGATTAGGGAAAATATTGTACAAATATGAGTTTAAGGTTTCAAATATGTATCTGCAATAAAAGTTCCATATTTTTAAATTATTTTATTATGCAAAGTGGAAGTTTCATTTAAAATCCATAATCGGGGTCCTTACAGGACAGAACATTCTGGATAACACGAAATGAACGTGATTGAACTACGCATGCGTAATAAAGGATGCCGACATAGTGTGCATAGACCATGTGTTGATCCTTTCTCTACTCCAGCCAGGGTTCTTCTTTCTATCCGGTGAATTTGTGTGCGTTGAGATTCTAGGTATATTTAATTAAGTTTAAAATGGTAAGTCAGAGTTGATTGCATGTTCTTCAGTAATGTAGTAACGTCAAAAGTTTCTGCTATAAATGATGCTATCATATCAGTTTATTTAGCCAGTGTTAGGTGGTTTTGCTAGGGCCTAGGCTTAGGCTAAATAACCTTTCTCGGCTCGTCTGGTGCCGGTGGTACCACAAACACCATCATGTGTCTTCTTCATGAGGTTAGAGAGACCTCAATGAGTTATACTTCTAGTAATTGAAAAGAGTGAAATCGATAGTTAGGTTTTGAGTAATTGAAGGAGGCCATGCCAGCGCTAATGCACTTTCGCACAATTTTAATTCTTAATTTTTTTATTTGAATTTTCTTCTTACAGTCACAACACATAAGTATAAAACATTTTTACATGATTCAACCAGTCATAAAGTAGGCCTACATTTTTTCAACAAAAGATACCTTTATAAATATAGGTTGATACAGGGTTGCCATGCTTGCTACTGTAGCACGACGAGCTGTACATTTTTGCAATCAAGTAAGAAAAATTGCCAGAATGTCCTAGTCAATTCTTAAATTTTGAAACCATTGGCATTAAAGGCCAGTCTAGTCTTATAATTTTAGTTGGAATTTTCCCATGCAACATCCGACAACAAAATGTGGCATCATGCAGTACCTTCTATTTGAACTTTCTTGTCATAATCGAGGTTAATCGAACCGACGTTTATCATTGGCTTTAATAGTTGTTTTTCTGGATTTAGGCCTAGGCCCTATTTTTCGATCTGTGTACACATTTGGATCATTACTAATTTTTGAAGTAATTATTGTACGTGTGAATTTCATGTGAACACACATAGTCAAACAACAGCACCATAAAATATAAAGAATGACATACAATACGGCAAATAGATAAATTTTCATAAACGTTTAATAAAAAAACTTCACGCTGCAAACTCAGACATTCTGGCAATTTCTTACTGATTACAAAATGGCAGCCGCTCGTCGTGTTAGCGAACACAGATTCGCTGTACTTATTTGTGGGCTTACTTGTTGAAAAAGGTACTTTGTGATTGGTTAAATCATGTGAACATGTTTGTTAATTATATGTTGTGACTGTGAGAAGAACATTGAGGTAAAAACTTTAAGAATTAAAAGTTCTGGCAATTTCTTAATGATTGCAAAATGGCAGCCTCTCGTCGTGCTAGCGAACACAGATTCGCTGTAATTATTTGTGGGCTTATTTGTTGAAAAGGTACTTTGTGAGTGGTTAAATCAGGTGAAAATGTCTGTTAATTATATGTTGTGACTGTGAAAAGAACGTTGAGGTAAAAAAATTAAGAATTTAAAGTTAGGTGCGAAATTGCATTAGCGCCGGCCATGCCTTAGGACAGTATTGTCTTGAAATTTTGGTATGATTTTTTTTCCAGGCAGCCTTGAAGAATTTTCGTCCGCTTTTTGATCGTGTTCTTGTAGAGCGTTTCCTTCCAGAATTGAAGACTAAGGGTGGAATCATGCTGCCTCAGAAGGGTCAAGCCAAAGTACTGGATGCAACGGTGGTAGCTACAGGTCCAGGAGCAAGGATGGATGTAGGGCCTAATTATAATTATTAGATTTTAATAAAGTTTCATGACACAAGAAAGTAGAATACTGTAGAAAAAAAAACCATATATGAAAAAGGTAGACTATAATTAAGCATCATACTCTCGGATGGGATATAATCTCACTGACTCTAAATTATTGTGGATTGTGGTAAATACAGTATCAAATTTTGTGATGAAGCACTGAGTTTGTAACATTCTTAAATGATTTTTATTTTATTAAATAGATGAAAATAATGTTAACATTCTACAAAATGGGCAAAACATGCCGTTTTTCATCTTAAATATCAGAGGTCTTTTAGTTTGCTTTAAATACACTTATTAACTTGCATGTCTTGTTTTCAAAGGATGGTAAACGTCAGGAATTGTGTGTTGCTGTTGGAGATCGAGTATTGTTACCAGAATACGGTGGCACAAAGATTTCTATAGACGATAAGGTAGGGAGATTTTTGTATATCATACAATTTAATAAATATATAGTATTTCATGCACCACCTATTGCATAACTTTCATGTACTGTATACAGTAGTATGCATTCAGTAGTTAGCTACAAATGTGTGCAGTTTGAATTTTTTTCATTAACAGGTTTTATTATTTTATTATTATTTCAGGAATATCACCTATTCAGAGAGGGCGACATCCTTGCCAAGTACGATTCATGAAGACTGGTTTAGAAACAAAGATGTATTTATACTTTCTATATTTCAAAATATAATCAAGGTTAAAAAGACATTCAAAACATGGAAGAAAACATGGGCGAGTGGTGATGATAACCTCTGTAATGAATCTAAATCGACAGTTATATTAAGAATACATAGACCTAGAGCAAATATGACTGAAAGTGCTGTATTGTGAAAAATATAACTTTGGGACAGATGTATTTAGAACTCTATTCACATTAAGGTTTTTTTGTGTGATACTATATAGCCATATATGGGCATGATGATGCGATATTACATCTGTTCCATATATGGACAACACTGGTACTT
>NW_022689540.1:800840-810864 GCF_011630105.1 Anneissia japonica | reverse complement strand
AACATTCTTAAATGATTTTTATTTTATTAAATAGATGAAAATAATGTTAACATTCTACAAAATGGGCAAAACATGCCGTTTTTCATCTTAAATAAGGAGTTTGCAACATTCTTAAATGATTTTTATTTTATGAAATAGATGAAAATAATGTTAACATTCTACAATTTGTGCAAAACATGCCGTTTTTCATCTTAAATATCAGAGGTCTTTTAGTTTGCTTTAAATACACTTATTAACTTGCATGTCTTGTTTTCAAAGGATGGTAAACGTCAGGAATTGTGTGTTGCTGTTGGAGATAGAGTATTGTTACCAGAATACGGTGGCACAAAGATTTCTATAGACGATAAGGTAGGGAGATTTTTGTATATCATACAATTTAATAAATATATAGTATTTCATGCACCACCTATTGCATAAATTTCATGTACTGTATACAGTAGTATGCATTCAGTAGTTAGCTACAAATGTGTGCAGTTTGAATTTTTTTCATTAACAGGTTTTATTTTTTTATTATTTCAGGAATATCACCTATTCAGAGAGGGCGACATCCTTGCCAAGTACGATTCATGAAGACTGGTCTAGAAACGAAGATGTATTTATACTTTCTATATTTCAAAATATAATCAAGGTTAAAAAGACATTCAGAACATGGAAGAAAACATGGGCGAGTGGTGATGATAACCTCTGTAATGAATCTAAATCGACAGTTATATTAAGAATACATAGACCTAGAACAAATATGACTGAAAGTGCTGTATTGTGAAAAATATAACTTTGGGACAGATGTATTTACAACTCTATTCACATTAAGGTTTTTTTGTGTGATACTATATAGCCATATATGGGCATGATGATGCGATATTACATCTGTTCCATATATGGACAACACTGGTACTTGTCACATAAATGTTTTGTGTCTCAGATCTTTATGTAAAGGTGCTTCAGATTTGGTTCCCAAAAAGTAATGATTGTTTAGCTTGTAACTACAAAGCAATAACTTGATTTCATGAACATAGTAACTACAATTTTAAATAAAAGGCTTATACTGTAAATCCAAAAGTTCCACATTTGTTTATGTTGAGCTCTGTAATTAGTGTAATTGGTGCAGCGGTTAAGGTTTGGGCTTTCAATTGTAAGGTCGGGGGTTTCGAGTCTCCGCTGTACAGATTCCCTGGTGTCCTTGGGCAAGGCACTTTAGCTACATTGCTTCAGTCCACCAAGCTGTATCAATGGGTACCAGCAAACTGCTGGGGACTAACCTGCGACGGACTAGTGTCCCGTCCATGGGGAATACAACTATCATCCGCTTCACACTACAGAAACTGGGGATAAGCTCCAGCCCTCGGAAAGGATTTAGTATAGTTAGTACAGTATTTAATGAATACACATCAAGATTAGGTAACATATGGAATAGGAAATGGTACAAACAGTACTTGTCAGTTTTGCAAGAAACCAAATTCAAAACACTATCTGTACCTCCCATGTAAAATCCAGACATTCATAAAAAAAATTGCTGTTTTTTTTATGAATTCAGCTGGGTTTATGACTGAAGAATCCCAGTAATTATTACTACAGCAGCACACAATTAGCCAAGGATATAAACTGGAGCATTACAGCGGTTGCAATTTGGGCTTTCAACCTTTAGCCTTAGGCCAGTACTTAGAATCTTGTGCGTCTTTGAGCAGGGCACTTCCACTTGTATCTCCATCCTGGGTTCTGGGCATTCTATTGCAGCATGATTAAATGTACTTCTGAGGAAGATGTGAATATTGCTAGTGCTAGTTTGGTACAATATGGATCCAGGGGTGCCAAATCTCCGGAAATCGAGGCAGAGACCTGGAAACTAACTTCATCTCCTGAAAATTCATTATATTTGCATGTTTTCAATACTGTTCTATCATTTGTCCTCTGGAAATCAGCTGGTGATGGATATTGCCATACAGAGCAAAAAGCTAATTTAACCAAATCTCCCAGAAGTGGCTGCTTTCAACTTGGGACACCCTGTGGATCCAAAAACATCACCAGCGTAATGTACAGTAAATTTAATATAAGAACATAGATCATGACTACAGCTCTTATGTTGCACAAATCAATCTCTTTATTGCATATGATGAAAAACACATTCGGTTAACAATACACTTTCAACTCAAATACAACACTTTAATCAACCTAATTTAACGTAATCCATGTAATGCTCCCAACACTTACCAAGTACAAAGAATAGATCATTCGGAATCGTTAAATCAATAGGGGTTACCATACTTATTTCATATCTTTCAAATCCATTCAAGTTGTATTGTATTATTTAATCTAGCAACACACAATGAATATGCTATATACAGTGGATGTGGCATCTACATTACCCAGGGTTGTCATACATTACTGTACAACAAGCACCCAAGGGACACGACATGTACCCTAGAAAGTGTGACAATGTGAAATGCTTTGAGGAGAAAAGCACTATAAATAGCAGATAGTACTATTACTGTATGTACACAGGTGCTTATGCAAACATAATTCTAAGATCTAGTTAGTCATCACATAGCTGCAACACATATACAGTCTCGAAGGGTTCTTTCTACTCATTAACAACAATCTTCTACCATATACCTGACCTTTGAATTAACAACCATGGTTCAACCATGGTTCAATTGATGACACAATAATCATCCCTACTGCTGAAATAATTTTTTTGCAAATGAAAATTCATTGATTGGAGGACGCCTTGTTTTGGAACTATGGCACGAACTCTCATTCATTACATATTGTTCAAATTAAACTCTAATGCATTGTTGACAATGGATTGAACAGAATCTCACTTCACATTGTTCAACCTATGACACACTTCGTCATGTACCCAATACCTGAGAAATGGTTAAGTATGGTATGTTCAACAATTGGAGGTTTCTAATGAATTCCTTTAACAGTGCTGACAATTGATATAATGTTGCACTAAAGCTGGAAATATATTATCACATGTGCCTTCAACACACAATAGTTGATCAGGCTTTGTCTGATAGGGTATACTTACTGTGTGACATATCTAATCATACAAATTTTAAGTCTGCCGAGGTCTGATCAAACATTTTTCTATGTGAACAGCATTTTCCCTCTGTAATCGATCTACATATAGTTTCTGTATTTATATAAATACACAAAATTCCTTATAAGTTAGTTTAAGTAATAGATATATTGGCCGTAAAATTTAAACTCCTTTTCTTCAGATTAATTTATGTGTATTTCATTTATGCAGTAAATTATTTATAAACCTAACTTGAACCAACAAGTTTCTTGAGTCCTTTCGTGCTCATAGATTTTGGTCGTTCGAGCGGTAGGCCAAGAGCACGGTCCCAGATAAGGGAGGCGAGTACGCCAAGAGCTCGAGAAACACCAAATAATACAGTGTAGTAGTTCATTTCAGTCATACCAAAGTGCTAGGGGATAAAGAAAAATATATTGTGAGTACATTTTATCTAGTAAGAATTTACAATAAGAAAATGAATATAGTACAAGCATTTTTGTTTAATTTTTAATCACTAACTATTTGATCAGTTCCTTAGATTTATTTCTCCAACTTCCACAACAAAGTTGGAATCAGTTATAACCTGTATTTAAAGATAAGTGTTAATTCCTTTGTACTCGCATAGCTGTTTAAGGCTTGGGTTTCCATACAATCGCTATACACTCTTGCCGACAATTTTCGGTGATGTTGGTTGGTTAGTCGAATCGGGGAGCCTTCCCGATTGCGTCGGGGACTGCTACAAAGTACAACGATTGCACCGAAAACACTGTAGCGACAATGTAGCCATTTTAAGGAAACCAGGCTTCAATTAACAATAAATAATATTTTGTAGATGGTTGTAAACAAAAGCCCAGAATATTTGTCTTACCTGTAGCAGGACGCCACTGTGGGCATCAACATTAGGCCATGGGTTCTTGGCTTTACCATGCTCCAAAAGGACATCAGGTACTACTTCATAGATCTGGGCAACCAACTTGAAGAGCGGGTCATTTGGTAGGTGTTTGAATGCAAACTCACGTTGACACATGTAACGTGGGTCAGTCTTTCGCAATACAGCATGGCCATATCCTGGTACAACCTGAGTAAAACAATAATACATCAATATTTGCATTTTGCAATATCAAGTTTTCTGTGATAAACATCTGATATTTACAGGGGTCCCAATCTCCGGCAAAACTCGCAGGAGGCCTCTCGCACTCCTGGAACCAAGACGAATCTCCTGGAAATCAATTTATCTCCTGCAAATTCACAATATTTGCAAGTTTTTACTAACGTACTGTATAATCAATTGTCTCCCAAAAGTTAGTGCTGATGGGTATTACCATGCACAACAAAATAATATTAGATGTGTTAAGCTTATTTAAGCAGGTCTACCGAAGTGGCTTCTTCCAACTTGGGACCTCTGTATTTGCCTATATACAGAATTATGTCATATCAGATTGCCATACAGTACATAAAAATAGAGAAATGCATGAATAAATATAGATAAATGATTTTGTTTACCTGTCCTGATTTCAAAGTATTCCAAATGAATTCCTTAAGTTGATCATTTGACACTTCACCTCCTAGTTGTTCCTGAAGCTTTGTAATCCAGACCAGTACTTCCTAAATTCAAAATAAATAATATTGCAACTTATTGATGTCCTATTAGGACGGAAAACTTGATACTAGCAGTAAGTTCCAAAGAGTCGAAGTGTGATAAAAATAATTGGATGAACCACTATATTATTCCCTTTCGAACATTAATAGAACATTTCCTACGCTTGATAAATCTTATACTGTAATTGTTTGGTATCTATTTTATTATGTATGAACAAGTTCCATTACCTATTGTTGTTAATGCAAGAATTTTGTTTGTTATACCTTGTTTAGCGAACCTACTGCCTGCCAATAATGATGATTTTGAATAAAAATAACATTTTATTTTTGGCCAATTAGTGCCCCCGCTGCCACGAATATTGGAAATTTCATTTAAAAAAAATTATTATTTTATTATGCCCACCGCTGCTTCGCAATCTCCAAAAAGAAGATACAGTATGTATATTTCTTCTTAATTATATAAATTTAATGCATTTAACCACCTCATTATATTTTACTTTCTCCTCTGGATTTTTTTGCCAATACTATTTGCTAAATAAGAAAAAAATATTTAAATTTTTTTCCCCGCCCTCCTCTGACGATCTTTAATACCTAAGTTTGCAAAACAAGGCATGAAAAAGACTTGCCTAACAATTAAATAATTCTGATTCTAAAAAATATAATTAATATGTTTGCCAAAATTGTGTAGTAGTTTAGTATTGCTTACCTGATTAGCCAATCCATGGAGTGGGCCAGCTAAACCGTTCATACCTGCAGCAAATGAGAGGTAGGGGTCGGATAAGGCACTTCCTACCAGATGAACAGTATGAGCACTGACATTACCACCCTCATGGTCACTATAAAGAACAAAAAATGAAAATACTAAAATATCCCAACAGAAACAATTATACAAAATATTGTTTTTTTAAAAATAATTTCTCTTATTTTATAAAATATTATGTCTTTGTTGCTGTAGGGTCAAAGGCCTAAATACAAATAAATGTCCTAGACCATAAGGTCTAAGAAGGAACAGGCCTTTAATAGAGCATATTATTGATATTGCTTCGTTTAATCATTTAGTGCATTGTATAGTTTATTATCTTGTTTTACTTATTTTATTTTATGGATTACTCTTTCTCCTACAGTATGTAAGGGAAAGCACTCTTCTGTAAACGGCCGTTTTCGCAAAATTGTAAAGAAAAAAAAATTGGAAATCAAAGAGTTTATTCATTTCTGTAAGTTGCAATTGTTATACAGGAAGACATTTTGAAGACATTCTAAACTAAAGTTTATATTATATATCTTTGTGTATGTCAAACATTTTAAGGCATCCTGTTATTGGCTTATGATTGCTGTTGGATGTGGTGTTTGAAATAAAGAAATTAACAAAGATCTAATCACCTGTGTATTGCGAGATAGAGACGCATCAATTCTGTAAATTTTTCATCCTCATATCCAAGCATGGTGGTGAAATTGAAAGACCAATCCTTTTCAGCATCAATTACACCAACGCTAGAGCCCTCACGGTAAAGGTTGCGGTAGATGATTGCTGCAATGGTGGGTAGTTTTGCAATAAGATCCATTGTGTCCTCATATGTGTACTATACAAACCACAAAAAGAGGATTCCATTAAATGAGATAATGAGAAGAAAGGAAAAATAATTACAATGATGACTGTGATTGCATGTTGATGCTAACATAGCCAACAAGCATAGGTATTATATAGATTGTTTAACCTTTTTAACCCCTGAAATCCATTATATTGGACTAAAGCATAATATTTGACTGAATATGATGTTAAAATATTTTTCAAATCATACCTCCCAGTACAAAGATTTGTGTACACCCTCTGCATAAGCCTTTGCAAATTTACTTTCACTGTTCATTGCGGTGATGGCTGCACTGAATTGTGACATTGGATGCAGAGTGTTGGGAAAGTTATTCAGCATGTGTACAACATGGGACGGTACATCAGCACGACTCGCCCAATCCTTGGAAATAGCATCAGCCTATATAAATAATAATATATTTGTTAATATATAATTTGTCCTCAAATATTGAATTTCATACTACTAACATATTTAACTCATATATTCCAAGAAAGGGAAAAACTGGTGGTATACAAATTAGGAATGTAGAAATTAAAATCAAAATTCTCTCTTGAATTCAAATAACTGATCTAGAAATTCATATCTCAATACCTTATGTGTTACTTGTGTTATGACTCCATTTCTCATTTCATTTACTTATTTATTATTGACTTACTGTAATTATTAGGTAAGTGCAAATATTTTTACATTATAATTTTGATGAAAGAACAAAAATACATTTTTGAATGAAAATTGGTCTATTAAATTGCAAGTCACACCAAAATAAATATCACATTGATCCAGTGAAAATCATGTCAGTCCTTGTTTTTGTCCATTGCTCCAGAAACCTTTACACTTTGTTTAAATTATATAAATTTAATTTCCCTTTTCCCTTGTTCCATTATGTATTGCAAAGAAGGCCGATAATAAGGCTTCAGCAATATACAAACAACAATAATAAAATTAACAATAATCATATTAAACAATATAATCCAGTATCTGCAATGGATGGATCTCATCCAAGATGTTGAGAGCACTTTTGGGGTGTTGTATGGTACACACCTGTTGTTGCGTTGGGATATCACCTGTACATAACAACCAGAACAGACTCTCAGGTAGAGGTTCTTCCCCACCAGGTGCTTTTGGAAGGAGCTTCTGACATTGAGGTATGCTGTAGCCACGGAACTCTATGCCTTCATCTGCATCCAACACAGATGTTTCCGTTACTAAGCCTTTTATGCCCCGCATACCACCATACAGCTGCAAAAAGATAAAAAAAATCAACATATAGATTTGGTTTTCAAAAAATATTGTTTATTAAAGTTGGTTGTTTTATGATAATACTCAAATATTCTAAATTACAATATTTTTAAAAACAGTCCCGATCCCACAATTTATCTCTGGAGTTGTCAAAGAATATGAGTCAATTATTGCTGTAAATATATGCAATCATCATCTCTTTACATTAGTGCAGTGACACAACAAAAGACTAACTATTATTGTTGAATATAATAGACTATAATTGTTATGAAGCTAAAGGCTCTATTTGCTATGATCTGTGAGCGCAGTAATATGCATTCATAAAGCATAGTAATTTGTAAAGTAATGCTAGTGTGAATCAATATTTGAGTTACTTTTAATGGTTTTTAATATATATGCAACTAGTAAATGTCAAATCCATGATGATGATGATAGATGTTCACTTCACTCTACATGGTTACTATACACCATTGTACAGTAGTGCTCAATCCTTATTTCAGGACTAGACAAAAGCTTGTCTGTTATGTTCTATTACTTTTTTATTTCATTCAATCCTAAACTTGGGTTTTTAGAATTGTAAGGGATAAACTATGGAGGGATACAAAAGTTTAAAATATATTGGCACGTAAATCTAAACATGAAAAAAATTGTTACTTGCTATATTTGTCTTTAGTTAAGTTTTCAACTAAAAATTAAACATTTCTTTCACCAATTGACAATTAAACAATCCTTCTTATTTAGTCTGTAATACCCTTAAATTTCTGCCAGAAAATTTTAGTATAAAGTCTGTAAATTATTAAAAACCTGTTTTTTCATTCCGTGACTTAATGAAAATTTATAGCTTTTGGTGTCACACAAAACATCATCATGGTATCATACATGGGCTTACCTGGTCTACTTGAATTTCACCTATGACCTTATTCCCATAGTTCTTCCTGAATTCTTTGACCTCATTTTGTTGTTGTGGGATGAGATTTGCCAAAACTTCTTTCAAATTCTATAAATAGAATAAAAATAAATCGTATGTAAGTGGGATTGCTTAAAAAGAAATTTTAATTATAAATACTTTTTGCTAAATTTTTATAATTGGACTATCAGGAAATTCTCTTTCATCAACAACAATGTATATAACTACTGTATATGAAGTGCCATAGTTTACCAGGGAACCTTGGATGCAATTTGTAGTACAGTACATAAACACACACACACCATGCACAACTTTCTCCATTGCCTAGGGAATAATCCTAGTCATACAGCTAATTCTTCAGCAGACCATTCACATTCCAAATAATTCCATACAACAGGTACCTTTTCATTTATATTCTTGTGTTGACATGTATAAGGCGCCTTACCCACGCGCTGATCTGAAAAGGTACAGCGCAAGATTCGAACCCTAAACTCTTGTCAGAACTGCTAACTGCTTTGGTTGTATGGAAACTCTAACTTTATATGGCTATTCACTAAATGAGGTTTGCCATCCCAAAACCAGGCTACTGTTGCTAAATTTTAAACTGAGTATTTAGCATAAGAATGTAGCAGTATTGTATACTGCAGTTCAGAGAAGCTTTAACACTTTTACTCATAACTTTGACAATAATAAGTTGATTCATGGAGATGACCTACATTAAAAGGTCAATTTTCTTGTTTTGGTCATTGATGCCAATTTTTGGCATGGCAAGCCCCAAATATTTTTTTTAATGTTATGTTGAAAATATTAAGCAATTAAAATGTGTAGACCAATAGCAGAAGTCATTAAAAGCTAGTAACCTTTAGTAATAATAATTTCTGCAGATGTATTATATTACTGTATATCATTATTTTCTGGTGATTTTTTTTTATAGTACAGTATTATTCATTGTACAAACTGAAACATATACAAGCAAATCAAAAACACAGTTGCAAATGCCAAGGTTTGTCAAGAGCAAATACAATTACTGTTGATAATTTCAAAACTGTACATATGTGATTAAAATAAATCAGTAGTGTAAAAACTGCAATTAATTACATAATACACATAAATCATAGTAAGCAAAATATTGACAATAATAGTAAATGATGAGAATGATATCGGACTAATGTATGTATAGTCTACAAAATCTATATTCAAAAGTTAAAAACAGAGCATGTTATACAATTACATTATAAAATTCAAACATTAATACAGTAATGTTATAGTATTCAAATTATATAAATATTGACATTGAAACAAGTTTAATCCTGAAAAAAATGTACATTCTAAAAGTATAGTATAATTATTACTAAAATCATTTAAAAAAAGTGTCTATAGGAAGATTCATTAATATTAACTTGTATTTTTCAAAATCAATAATAAAATACTTACAGTTGAATCTGAAACACTCCGAACACTAGAAACGGCAGGAAGGAAATTCTACAGTGAGTAAAAAAGAAAGAAAATTACTGTTAGAATTAGAACCAACATATTGTATAAACAATGAATAAGTACTCTTGTTGATGGTACAGGTTTAATGAGATTAATTATTGTTAAAAAAATAATTAGAACAATTATGATTATTTTTAGATAACTGGTTTAGTATGTTTAGATATCTTATAAAAT
>NW_022689540.1:797975-799793 GCF_011630105.1 Anneissia japonica | reverse complement strand
TGTGTATATATATATATATATATATATCTGTCTCTTATACACATCTAGATGTGTATAAGAGACAGATCTTGTGCTATGAATTATTAAAGGGATCTTGATCACAAGGTCAAACATTTATTGAGGGAAATTATGTCACTAACATTGACCTTCTGAAGATCATACAGTTGACACAGGGTCAAATCAATACCATGATTGATTCAAGAGGTATTATTTTCATATCTGCATAATGAATCTACACAATCTGAGCACTATATTAAAAGATCAATGGGGGATTTTTTTTTTTGGTCAATTTTGCTTATGGCATAATATTTTGCTACATAAGCAATTATGTTACAATCTACCACTACAAACTATATTGTAATGTATAAAATACTGTATTAAAAAAATGTAAATATCTTTGACTAGATGTAACAGAAGTGGGAAAAAGGCAAAATTACACTTACAGTAACATAAAATTACTGTACAGTACTCGTCTAAGATAAACAAAACTTAAAAAAAAAAACCCATATTTTTTTTTTTTTAAGATGAAGACCACCACAACAGTCATACGTTTTATCCATGTAGGCATACACAGTGGTGGCTCAAAACTATATGGTATTTAAAAATAAAGTCTCTGTTTTCTGTTATTTTTTCACTTTTGTTTTTAGGAAAGGCTAAGCCAGATGCCAACACTATTCGAGCACCTTCGAGTCATGTACCTGCTAACCACTGCTTGCCGGTGGTCTCAAATTGCAGGTGAATGGTACAATAGTGTTGGTTCCTTCTGCATTAGTCTGTTTCCGTTTTATTTTAGCTTGGTTTGCTTAGGTGATTTTGTTTTTTGTCTTCTGTACAGCGCATAGAGACCATGTATTCTGTGCTACACAAGTCTCCAACCATTACCAGAGGAAGAGCTATCATCCAAGATTGTGGTCTTACAATTTTTGATAGGGAAGGCACAGAGGTCCAGCCAAGGTCAGGTTAAGAAGAAATGAACTGAATTAGAATGTATGACGAAGATTGTAATGTAAAAACATGCATGACACACATCCACTCCATGAATCAGACCAGTAAAGGTAGGACCTTGCACTATAGGATCTGAATCAGATGCACAGCTTATTTTGCATCCTAGTAAAATTAACCAAGCCATGCCATTATTTTATCCCAGCAAATTGAGCCTACAGTAGGAAGATTACATACTGAAGTAGGCTATTAACGGAATAGGAAATAAACTTTCAAAACATTAAAACTTCCTTTTATCTTCTGTATGTCGCTGGTTTAATCTGGATTCATGATGATAATAGAATGAATATGGTAATGTTGCCTATTTTAATATTGTAATTTATTATCTTTTGTAAAGCACATTATCAATGTAAAATTTGAAAATGCACTACTATAAAACCTCGAATAAAAGCCCTCGATGGGCTTAATCTCGAGAAGAAGCCAATCTCGAATTCAAGCCCCCTCTTTAGTTTGCAAAGGCAGCCTCGAAAAGAAGCCCATGGGCTTCTTTTCAAGATAGCATGGGCTTTTTTCAAGATAATCACTATACATGAATTTCAAAGAAACAAAATAAATTAAAATCACGCTTTGTTTATACAGTGATTTAATGCTGGTTAATACATTCTATGATACAGATTGATGTTATAGTGGCCCTATTTATTGTATTATAGTACTAGTAGTAATACCTAAAATTGACAGCATTTATTTTGAAAAGCCATCCTCCCCCTCCCTCTTTACTTTGTAAAAGTAGCCTTGAAAAAAAAGCCCATCTCAAAAAGAAGCCCATCCAAAGTTCGCTAAAAAGAAAGCCCAGGGCTTCTATTCGAGATTTTACGG
>NW_022689540.1:773846-797950 GCF_011630105.1 Anneissia japonica | reverse complement strand
AATGTTCCCGATGTTACGTCTCAGACGTCTTCACATGAAACTATTCCATACAATCTGACATAGAGGGCCAGTATAACGAGAAATTCCAGAATTCATCGGAAATCATCTGCCGTATTCGATTGGGACTTTCGTGCTCTGCTCAACGGAAACTGCTCAACGAAGTTAATGCTCGGAATTTATCGTTGAGTTTTGTACTCAACGGGATAACATACTCAACATATAGTCCCAATCGAATACGGCAATTGTATGCATGACAAACGTGCTCTAGTGAAGTGAACTCGAGGTTTGCCGCCTGACGCCCAGAGTAGACGACGGCCTAGGCCTAGCCTAGAGATATCGGGCAAGCCTAGGTAGAGATATTGGGCTAGCCTAGGCATAGCTTTACTATACGAAAGGTTAGACGAAGATATTGCACTATTTTAGGCTAGGGTATTTATTTTCCAACATTTAATTCTAAATTTTCGATATATTTTTTCTTTATTTTCACGAATTTTCCAAAAATAAAAAAAAATAAAAAAATCAAGGCGGGCGAAAAAAACGATGCGGGCGGGGACGCGAAACATATTTTTTTTTTACTTGGCCTAAGTTATTATTATTATTGAGCAGGTACAAAATAATATTTGAAATATGACTTTCACATACTACGGTTTATTCTTTTATTGTAAAGAAGACATGTATACATTTTGTTTTACACATGCATTGTTATATGAAAACTATATATTTTGCAAAAAAAATGTGTATTACTACTGTATTAGAAGTCAATGACTTTTCTTGTTTGTAAACTCAGGCTATGAAAAGGGAGATAGTAATTAGGAGGGCAAATACAGTATTGTAGAACAATGATCATCAGGGATATTATTCCCCTTAACACACTATATTTGATCATAATTTTCCATAATACAAAATCTAGTTATTTGTAGGAAGCAACACATACCCACATAAATGCTGTATTTGTGGCATACAATAAAGAATGAAAAGTGGTACCAGCAATAGTATTTTTACAATACCATGTGTTGGAATCATTAATAAAAGATTAATATACACCTCAATCCTCATTTGTAACAAACAATGATAGTAAATACAGTAGCTAATGCAAAGTTTTGCATTTTATATTTTGGTTCTCTTGCAATAAAAGGAACCATTAGATGATGACATACAGTGGTTGCACTAGTCACTTGTATGATGGACTTTTTCACATTAAATATTTGATGCACTTCTTGTATTTGTTGTATAAGATGCTAAGTTTGTTAATTAGCTGGGAGTGAAAACAATCAAATAATCGAGGGAGCGAGGTGAGCGGGAAGGGGGAGGGATGGGTGGGTGTGGGAGGGGTGGATCCCCTCCGAGTCCGACAATAGAAAACATTTTCATTTTTGGGTTTTAAATTGTGCAATTTGGTGCATACCTATAATAATACAATTTTACTTGCAGAATTCTTATATAGGCCTAGGCCTAGAGTAACACAAAAAAAACTCAAGAAATGGAATACATGACTTTGTTTTTTGATTCAATATTTTGACATTTATTATTTAATTTAATCTTCAGGAATAAATTTAATTGTATTGGCCTACTGTATTCACTCTAGAGGCCTAGTAGTAGTAGTAGTAGGCCTAGGGCATAGGTCTAGCCTAGGAATGATAGGCACAGCCTACTTCTTGTTGTACAATATGCAAGGCTAGGGCTAGGGCCTAGCCTAGTTTAGGACTAAAGTAAAGAGACAAAGTAGCTTGAGTTATTACACATCATGTTTTAACTTTAAGCGTTGTATTAATTTACAGAACATTTTCATTTCTTTTATAGGAGCCTAGGCCAGAGACTACGCCTAGATAACAGAACAACTGAAATACCGGCTCACTATGGATTGTGACCTTGCGGTCTGCACTGATGAGCCTCACTGCTGATCACCATGCATATGGCCCGACGTCGAGCAAGAATTCTCGCTGAGGCTAAAAAAAAAGTCTCGATGCAAGTGTGTGTTGTATTAAATTCGACAATTTTACAATCGTACCTAAAAGAAGAACAAATAACTTACCGGTTTTACACGTAAAATATTTTGTGAAAATATTCTGATAAATGACATACTGAATAAAGTAATTTCTACAAAAAATAACTTTTAAATACAGACTTCAGCTTCGAATTCCGCTGCCCTCTCGCGTACCGTCTCGTTTCTCCACTTCTCCCAAAGGAAATGTTAGAGGGAGCTCTACAAGTTACAGCAGCGAGCGACAGTCTATTAACAGTACCGTTATCGCATACACATGTGTCTGGTGGCCGAAGTGGTTCAGTGGTAGATTCCGGGTTCAAATCAGACATTGATATATATTTTGTCATAATAAATTAATCAATATATCATGTAATATTTATTTAACTGTTCTGACATATTCAAACATAGGCATAATATAGGCTTTTAGGCGAGAATTTTTTCTAACTTGTTTTGAGAACTGAAAAAGATAGTCAGAGGAAGGTGGAAAAGAAACTAAAAATAACATTTGTTTTCGTATTTAGCAAATAGTCTTGGAGATTTCAAGGCAGCAGCGGGTTTAATAAAAATTAAGAAAAACTGGTCAAACATAAAGTGTTACTTTTATTCGAATCATTATTGGTGGGCGGCGCAGGGTTCGTTAATAAACAAGGTATAAACAAAGTCTGGTCTTGCACACACATTTGATGGCAATGGTGGCGCCAGGGTGTCAGGGATGATAATTCCCTCCTCCGCCACCCCCTCCCCCACTCACTTCGAACGGGCCCGGAACACTGTCCCGTCCAACGAGGAGGACGTCGGACCAAAAATATGATTTTGCCTATCCAAATAAAATATTTTTATTGCCAACCCCTTATTGTAGGCCTAGTCCAAAAGCAAAATTGGGCAATAAGCCATGAAAGCTTTCTCACTGCTGTGAACCCTGAAATTTTCATTCCGGACCTCACCGGGGCGGGCTCCTTGGTCCGGTCTCCCTGTCGGCAAATATCTGAAGTGACCGCTGGTTTAGTAGCAAATTCGATTTGAATTTCCAAATTAAAAAAAAAAAAATGGATCTAAGATTAGGCGTGATGTTTATTTCTATTTTCGGGGTGTGGAGTAGTGAAAATATTTTTGATGACTTATTTTGACATCAGGAGTTTAGACGCAATAGGTGGTAAGCATTTAAAGTTTATAAATGATTAATTATTATCGTCTTGTCTGGGCATCAGAGGCCAATTTTCTGAAACTTCTCCCCTCAGTCCATCGGGTCCTACTCGCTTAACCTTATACACACATTTCTCATGTTAATTTTCCTGATTTATATGTCACTGTCATTTCAAATAAAAGTGACAGTTAAAAAATCGACAGTATGGTTTAATTTATCTCAAAAATACGTCACAACAAAATTAAAGGTACCGTACTGTATGTAATAGTCACCAGTTATGAATATTTAGGGACCAACATCTACGAAGATGCTAGCCAGATTGGTGAAATTAAAAGAAGGATAGCAATTGGGATGAACAAAATCAAAAAGAAGTATTTATGGAAAGGCCAGAACCTAAATACAAAAGCATTCCCTACAGCTGGATGTGAGGCCTGGATTCTAAGTGAAAAGGTGAAGGCTGCCATAAATGTTTTTGAGATGAAATGTTACCGAAGAGTAATGGCCGCTTCGTGGTGGGAACACAGAACAAATCAATCAATAAGAGAACAATTGGACATTGAAGAAAACTGGCTAATACACGTAATTTCAAAATTCAAATTAAAATACTTTGGTCACATCAAACGTCATAATTGTCTAGAGAAGACATTTATGGAAGGTAGAATTGAGGGGAAAAGACGTAGAGGACGGCCAAGAAAACGATGGGAGAAATAGAAGAGCTACTCAGCGTAGTCGAAGCAGGCGGAATGGCAACAGAAAGAGCTTCCTTCCGTGTAGCTATCAGGGATGCTACGTCCACACCAACTGAGGATTTGCAGGATAACTAACTGTATGTACGTATTTAATCTCTTATACACATCTAGATGTGTATAAGAGACAGATATATATATATATATATATATATATATATATAACACATCGTGACCCAGAGGCTAGATTACGTGTAGGCCTATATAATGTGTAAACACGTGAAAAGTTTTTTTACAAGAGCTTCTTTCAACAACTGTAAAACGTCAAAAGGAATTAAAAAAGGATTTCAGTTAGTAAAACCATTTGTTGTTGAATGATTTTTATATTTAGTTTATCCTAATTTTCTGTATCAATATTTGCGCGAATACATAACGTGCGCATATAATTATTCACACGAGAACAACGGTTTAAAGCTCTGTCCACACTATCAACATTTCTTTGACAAAAAACTGTTGTATGCCCATATATAGTCATGACAGGCTTCTATATGGTCATGATGTCATGTCATCATGACCATAATATTTAGGCTCACATGTTTTTTTCAAATAAAATTTGATAGTCTGGACAGGGATTTAGCCCATCCTACAAAACGAGTTATTGTGCGGCATTATTGAACTCGGTCCTCGCAAGAAATGATTGTATCTCGACACTGTAAATACTAACTATATAGGCTATAGGACATCTATTAGCTAACTCCAGCTTTGTCCACCCACGCAGTGGAATTCATCAGGAGGCTTACTTCTGTTAAGTCACAAGACGTGGTTTTCTCACGAATCCAATACATTTTTTTCTACATAAAGCTTCTGAATTTTATTCTTATTTGAAGAGACTGGAACAAGTGATGGACTAAAACGATGTGTAGGCCTAATATAGAACTGCAGCAAAGTTAGTGTCGCAAAGAAACTTCAAATGTCTAGAGAGGGCGCGGGTACTTAATTTCCCTGACAACGTTGAGAACATTATCATTCACAATCCTTGCTTCACTCCGTACGTTGTGGAATTGCACTGATTGTGTACAATGTTTAGCATGGTAAACTGAGACGGCAGATGGTATTGACAGCAGGCAACTACCGGTCTACCCAAGGCATCATCTCTACCTAGGCCTAAACCTAATGAAGATAAGTTTTGCTCGACAATATGTAGAAGGTAATCCACAGAAATCATAGAAATCAGGTAAGGCAAACACCGGCGGTGAGGTTTTTTCTGGTGGTGGTCATCACCACTCATATAAACAGAAGGAGGTGTTTACATACTCACATACTGTCTAAATGGATACATGTGGCTTAGAAACTTTAGACACCATTGTTGTTCCCTTTTCCCTAGGATATTCTAATCGTCATTCATTAGAGTTACAGACCGGGACCATATTTGAGGATTACAAAAAAGAAAAATATTAATAATTTATTTTTCAACCTACACTGAGATTATTATATACTGAGATTAATTTTACAGGAAATTCAAATATTGAATACATCATGCTTAAAAATATGGAGAAATTTTTGCTGTGAATATGGTAGAAACAATTTTATTCAGTTGACAAAAATTACATTTTTATTATGATTGTTTATTCAACTTAGGCCTATTATTTTTCCAGTTGGATGCTAAGAAATTATAAATACCATATTGTAGTGTCAGTTGTACAAGCCTACTTCTGCCATCCTGGGACACAACATCGCACAGATTTTGGTTGTGGGCTTTTAAAGTACCTGAGGATTACCCTGTTCATTTTTTTAAAAACTTAGGGATGACCAATCAAAAGAATAATTTTCAGCATTGCTTGCCAAATTTAAAGGCAATCCTTGAATTTGTTTCAATATTTTTAAAAATCATTGTATATTCTAGCAATAAAGCCATGGAATCAAGCAACACCTTTAAGACCTCAAGACCATCATCATCATCAAGTTTGATCAGCAAACAGAAAAAGGCATGGGATGCAGCCATGGAAAAAGAAGAGAAACAGGCTGAGGGAAATACCCAACAAAACAATCAATCACATAAGATAAAGAAGCACTACCACAAGGACAGGAGAAAAAGCGACACTTCGCGACCACCTAGTACCACTTCAAAAAAAGCGTGGGGCGATAAACCAACAGAGGTTGAGAGGGCAAGTAACTGTGGTATGGATATTAGTTTTAATTCTGTTGAATTACAAGAGAAGAATGGACATGTCAAAGTTCACACCACCGATTGCAACGACAAATCAAAGCATTGTACAGAACTTCTACCGATGATTACAAAAGTGTTTCGTTCAAAAAAATTCAAGTCTATAAAACTAGAGCAACTATACCAAAGGTATTTCTTTGGTTTGAATCGAAGTAGTTTATCAAGCTATTTGTTAATGGTGAGCCTGTTGTGTCTCGTACAAATCATCTGCCATTACGTATCGAAAAACCCTCAGATATACACTGGCATTTGCTTAGGTCTGTTTGTTCTTATTTTCCTTGCCATGACATTTGTGTGCAATAGGAACTCGTTTACTCAAAAACAATTAAGAATAAGTTGCTATTCTGTTATTCTTATAATGTGTGTTGTTGTCGGTATTGATGTTTTTAACACTAAGCCTCACGAAGCCTCTTCAGGGGTTTGGACGTCTATATTCATCATGTACATGACATACGCGCTCCTGCCGCTACGTATGCGGCTGGCAGTGTTAGGAGGAATCACACTAGGACTTGTTCAGATCATTTGTGTCGCCATTGACAACAAGGACGATTCGTTTCTATGGAGACAGGTAAGTGAATTATACTAATGATTGTGCAATGATATATGCCAAGTAATAATAAAATGTGTTCAATAATCTGTTACGGAAAAAGTGAGGAAAAGAGGGGCTTTTCAGTATGCTGATGACCTGCAGTTCTTCAATGCTTCAGTATTCACTAAAAGTTTACTATAGACTACATTATCATTTCATTGAAATATAAATTTATAAACATATTTTATAGATGTGCTTGCTGAGCCTTTTGGCAAATTCCAAATGTTGTAATACTTTCTGGTTTGCCAGTCGTACCATTTTGAACTAAATTAAGATTTCTATTCTTGATCTCATCCATCATTGTCATTTTTTTCCTCTCTGCCTTTTCCAAAATTTAAGGGATGTTGTTTTGAGAAAAGCAGTATTGGAGAAGAGGAATTTTCTTTATTGGGCCTTATGAACGTTTAACTGTTAAAGATTAATAAGCATATGGACAGCTTGTTATTTACCATAGAAATAATATTTATTTGATTTGATTTGAATTTATTTGGTTCCAATAAAACATACATACAGATAAAATACAGTGATAAAAGATGCAGAAACCAAAAAGATAATAAAACAGATAAAAAGCCTAAACAAACAGGAGAAAAGTTAATTTGATTACAATAAAAGTCAAGAACAAGAAACTTGACAACAGCGGAACCAATGATAGCCCACAAAAGGTGTCGTAAAACAATCTTATTACCCGAGTAGTCCTTACAAATATGAAATACAAATAATTAAAACATTAATACTTTAAAACTTTAGTATAAAAAAACAGTTAATAATTAGGATGGAGACTAGCTGGTGCGGATGCAGAATTTAGCAGTAGGGGTTAAAGTTAAATCAATCTGCATGTAATGTTATATATATATATATATATACACACACACACACACACACACACACACACACACACACACACACACACATATATATATATATATAAAATGCTGTCAGATAAAAGATAGCAGATGAAAATGTGAAATACAATCACATCACAATCACAAATTCCCATGTAAACAGTCCACTTGGTTGAGATTATGATTAGGATTGTAATTAAATAAAAATGGCATTCTAAATAGGGCTTTAGAAAATCTAATTTGACATCCATTACAAGCCAACAAACAAGTATAGATAAAGGCAGACAATTAAACTCGCTCATAATGTCATTGTGCTGAATTAACCAGTGACTCTAAGTAGTAATCTACCGAAATCACTAATATTATAAATGTCAATGGGATTAAAATTGTATGTTAATTCTTTTCTAGTTATATTGACCTTAAGCTTTTTATATGGTTGTTTTAATTACCCTTGCCTCTCCAAAGGAGTGATGAAGGGTATTTCAAAAGCACACGTCTGTCTGTGTGTCTATTTGCCTGTGTGTACTTCGGTCGCAACTCAAAAACTATTGGACCGATAGGCTTACAATTTCACACATTGGTTATTTTTATCCCGATCCTCCTCGCATTTGGTGCTGATCGGAAGTAAGATGTAGGTTTTAGAATTTTACTTATATATTTTTCGGCGGCAACATTCATGTAACTCGAGCAGATCGTTCAACCAAGTCGTTTGGCTAGGCTGAGCCGACGCTAGCAGGTCGACTGCAGGCCGACTCGAGTGCAGACCTGCCAACCCCTGGGCCATGAAAATCTGGAGATTTTTTTTTAAAATCTTAAAAAAAACTAGAGATTTACCAAAAAATGTGGAGGTTTCCAGAATTAACCAAAATATGATGTAATTTACTAAAAAAGACATGTCAAAACAAATCATAGTGGTATAAAATCAATGTACAAAATTACTGCAAAACAACTTATTAGATTGTTGCTTGTCTATCGCGGTGAATACATTGAATAATAATGATCTAATCAATCATTTATGTATAAATCAGAGTATTTTGTGGAGGGAACCTGTAAAATCAGTGAAATCGGGTGAAAATTACATTCGATCGGAACTGGAGAACTGGAGATTTGTTTAAATATCGGGTGACACCCTACAGGATTGTGTGAGTTGGCAGGTCTGCGAGTGGATCGACCATGTGTCAAATTCTGGCCAGTAGACGGGAAGCGGTCCGGATGGCAGCATACTTACCTGATTGATGGTCTTGTCACTCAAGGCTAATGATGCTAGGCCTGTTTGGCGGATGGAGCGGATTGACCACGGGCCATTATATTTTCAGTACATAAATATGGTGCAACAGGGCGAGGGTTTGTAATCTCAGATTACCTTGTTCAGTAATGTATTCTTGTTTAAAGTATATGAAACTATGATAGTTGCAGTGTTGAGTGCTTGGTCATTTAGATAAGAATTTTTTACTTGTTTTCAGTTTTAGGATTGCTTTTGAGTTTTTCTCAAATTTCTTAGCAGTAAAGCCATGAAGGTGAATTTCATTTCTTGTAATGAAAATGGATAGAAAGAGTACTAGTTTATATTGACATTGATAACACATACGGTAACTATGTAGTGTGAAATGCCCAGGCCTCTAGAAGTCTCCCAGCAGTAGTTGCCAGGTTATCGGAAATTTTCATTTTCAGTATAGAGTACAGTAATAATAATAAAGAAATAAAGTATAAATAATAACTGAATAACTGTTACGTGCGAAGAAAAAAAAGAAATAATAAATGTTGTATGCGAAGAAAAAAAAAGAATCAATAGGAAGACAAAAAAAATTGACACTCACTTACAAAGGTAAAGGAACATGTAAAAGAACACTATATAACAAACATCTGTCGTTCAGAAAGAAATGAAAGTAGAAACCGTAGTGTCGCAAGACAAAAATGTGAAAGAAGAAAAGATATTGAAGACCCATTTTTACCTTCATCATTCATATAAAGTATTCTTTTTGAAGGTCATATGTACATGCTTTGTTGTCATAGAGATATTGTATCTTTTCGTGCAAGACCGGTTGGCCTGCACAATTAAAAATATAGTGTAATTAATCTAATTAATTTTTAACATGCATCAGAAAGAATTTCTTTTTATTATAACCACCTGATTGCTTTCTCATATTCTAAGTGCCTAATATAATTTGTTTTTCATCACAAAGCAGTAGTATGATGACTGGTTGCCATAGTGAAATAAAGACATTTTAATTTCGTAATCATCACCTATACATCATATGAAAACACAATATGGCACTATTGGCCAACATTTCCTTCTATATTTTTTAAGTGATTCTGTTTTAAATAATTAGGTTAAATATCAATATGATAAATGTTATCTGTCTCCTACTGTACGGTCGCTCAATAAATAATACTATTTTGTATTTTATAACAATCGATTGGCAATTAACTATTTTTATAAAATCTCATTTAAGAACAAGTTATTGCCTGTCGTATAGTCAGAAACCAATAAAATAAAATTTAAATTTAAAGTTGCTCGTGGAAAATCACTTTTATTTTGGGTTCAGGAAAACAGTGTAAACATCTGAGAAAAAGTAAAGCACTATGAATTTAGCAGGGGTGCCAAATTTTTTGAAGGTATTTTCCCGAGATCTGGTTATGAGCGTTCTTAATGCATTTTATTTTATTTTGGGGGACATGGTGATACCCATCGTCTGTTATATAATAATGCAACATTTATATAGCGCTATTTTGTTAAGTGTTATACTGTTGACGAAAAAAATCATCAGACTCTGACACAAGAAATACACTACTGTAGCCAGACAAACCCAAACAGAAAAAAAATAAAACAACGAAGAGGATTAATTGTAGAAACCATACCACCACATTGTAGCAATGTGTATTGTCTGCATAGTACCTAAGAATTTAATATGTAGGGTAATTATTACACAGGGAAACTTAACAAGGTTTTGCGATGCCGCACTCAAGACTGTTCAGTTTGACTGTCCAAGGCGCAGAAGGTCTACTGTACCTTCTAGGTGTTTATAGGACAAGCCCATATTTCTGGCCCAGTTCTGATTGGTCAGTTGTTCAGTTTGATTGACATTATGGAAAAGCTTATTGAGGGCTTTGGTATCAATACCATATTCAGTTTGCAGTCTCTAATGAGTACTGTATGTCGTAACATAGTCTGTGTTCCAGGCCCTAGTTTTTAGTTACTCACTCATTAATGCGCTTAGTGCACGCCATATCTAATCTATTTGGCGTCCCATACTCAATTTTTTTTTTTTGATTAGGGCCTTGGAAAACCGACTGCCTGATCATTCATTAGTACATTTTAATACATCAAATTTGAATTGTGATGTAGTATACACGACTGACTGTAAAAAATTGAACTTTCGAGACGTTTGGTATGTCATTAAGGGCATACTCTACAGTATATCAAAATTGGCAATTATAAATGTACAGGAATATCTAAGGACATTAAATGTCATTGAAATTTTAAAAGTTTGTCCTTGAATGTCCTGGACTTTAATTTGGTTTGAAGTGTACAAACCCTGGCATACAGTATTACAATTCTCCCCTGTATGTAATTTAAATTTTTAAAACTAAGTGTTCCATATGACCGGGTTTTTGGCATGGTGCGCTGTATAAAAACTGGTATACATGTAATTTTATCCTGCTCAGTATCATTCAATGTGTCTTTATTTTAAGAAGGGCCATTTCAGTTCTGTAGTATCAAGACTTATATGCAGATGGAAAATTGTCATTGGTATGATTATTGTATTGTTAAATGGAACTTAAATTCAAATTGCACTACATAATCATTACTTAAAAAACTGTTTGAGAGCACAAAAAAAGAAGAAAAATCAATTAAACACACCTGTCAACATTGCTGTAGAGAGGGATTTTGCAAATTAAAGTAAAACCAAGGGAGAAGAACAAAAACATCTTAAATAGAAAGAATAAATAACCAACTTGTAAGAAATAGAGAACTAATAAGATGACTGTGCACTAAATAGATATTAAAATATAAATATAAATTATTTTTAGTGATTGTTTAATATTGTGATCATTTTTAATAATGATTCTGATATAGATTCAAACTCAGATTTATTATTCATCACATAAAAAAATAGGTGAAATATAATCATTATTATCGCCACTATTTCACTCCATTTTTCAGTCTAAACCAAAGCGAATCTTCTCACTTACAAGACTTGTTAAACTACTAACACATAAATAAAAAGATGTAAATATAAATTATTAGTAGTGGTTGTTATTATGATCATTTTGAATAATGAATCAGATTCAGAAATGCTCATCACATAAAAAAAATATGTGAAATTTTTTTTTCCTGAGTTGTAATACACATAAAATTCATTAAAATATTCAAATACTTAAAGTTACATTGGGAAATTATTAAAATAATGAGTCTTTTACATGGTCATTTTGATTTGATATGACCATTCATATAATATTTTAAATGACTGTATGTCTGTGAAAAAGCCTAATATGATATTATAAAATAAATAGTTGATGGTACATAACATTTTTTAGTTCATCATTCCTTTTTACACAGTAATACATTACATGCTGACATGACAAAAGGCAGATTATTCCTTTTATACTTGTTGCTAAGTAACCACACAGCCTGTTTGCTTCTCCAGGGATAAATCCTCCTTGTTTATTTGGACTTTTTGATTACTAGCTTATAGTTTACCCTGGATTCTGTGTATAATACTCTAGTTAGTGTACATGATGTTCAATACATGCAAGGAGATTAGCAAAAGCCTTTGGATTGTGGTAATGAGAAATAGAGGATCTTTTAATACTTGGTTTTACGACGTCGGCAGATCTAGACCGGATACAGGAGTCGCGTTCCCCCTCCTGCTATTTCTGAAATTATAATTGAAAATTTTTCTGTTTTTAAAATGTGTTCTTAAAGTGCATCCATGGATCCTCTTGCAGAATTTATTGAGTTACCTGTTTATTTTGCTTTTTGTTTTAATGTTTATAAAAATCATACTAATTAATGACATCACGGTTTTCACTCTCTAAACCATTGTGAATATATGTAGCAAAAAATCGATGAAAATACATATATAAGTGAAAAAGATCAATATTTAGCAATTTAACACATTTATCATTATTTATGAGCTTAAAAGCACTTCACAATATTTTGTTCACGTATAATTTTTAAAATGTTCTGTATTGGTAACAAGGTTGGTTGATTTATCATCCTCAAATGCCTAGTAGTAACTATGTTTAAACCAATTAATAATAATAATAATAATGGTAATAATGATAATGGTAATAATAAAATAATAAAAATAATATATTTATATTTATATTTTTATTTGTTAAGTTTATTAATGTATTACTGCAAGGCTTGGGTTTACACACTTTCAAAAAAACCTTGTTTTCGCTTAGCAAAAACATAAATATAAAAGTACAGTAGTTTCTATGTCACCCTTACTTAATCATTGAGGTCTTGCACTTAGCCTTTGCATTGCCACCAGCACCACCCACCAGGCCACCATCCCCCACCAGGCCACCATCCCCCACCAGGTTAATGCTCCTAGATACGCCACTGTATCACTGACACTATTTCTTATAATATTAGTAATTGATTTGTTATTTTAAATAACTTAATATTCAGTATAATGACTACCATAATCAACTTCAGAGATTGTGTTTACAATTATTATGATGTGGCTTGAATTTTTTTCTCATCTTAAGAATTGTATCCATCTGAACAGTGGCGACGGCAGCGAGGCCAGGGGGATTCAGCACCCCCCCCATCAGACATGACATGTCAAGTCCCTCCACCGGCCGAGTTTGTTGGGCAGTCGGACCAAAAAAAAAATTTTAAAATAGGCCTACACCAAGCCAAAACATGTCTTTCACAATTATAGAGTGCCATTCCCAGCCATCCAGTGAGGTCCCTATTTAAAAAAAATCTCATTTGGGAGGTGGTAACCCCAAACCCTAACCCCCTCCCAAACCCTCCCCCTCCTCAGGCATACAAGCTCAATCCCCCTGTTGGACAGCTTAGTTCCCCTCCTCCCCACCAAGTAAATGTATCCTAGAGCCACCACTGCATCTGAAGCCTCCCGATTTTCACATTTATATTTTGTTTTTTAATGTTTTTGAAACCATTTTCATTCATACATATCTTTTACACCTATCGGTTGATTTCCCGTCGATTTATAATCAGGCGGTACTGGGGAGGGTCAACTTGATTTCCTGCTCCACTACAAGTCATCTGTCCGTAGAAGCCTTTATGAAGAGAGCCTACCAAAAATGGCCTAGAATGGCACGAGACCAGCTAACTCTGGCTTTGAACATAGGAAGATTGAAACGTACAATGTACGCAGTGTTTCTTTGAAAATTTATATTAAGTATATGTAAGAAGTATGAATAATTTAGGTTAAAGTTTCCCATAGAATGAAGTATTTTGATTTCTTTCTTCGAACAAGGTATCCATTCGTAAATGTGTATTTAGTAATATAAATTAAATTTAACGAAAATATGAAAGAAGCATAGGAGGAAAGAAGAATCGGAAAGAAATTTGGAACAGCTGAAATATTTACCGAAAATAAACAAAAATAATAATTTTGTCATTATTGCATCATGTTATTGTGAACATTTGTTTAGGCACTAATCGTCAGAGGTCAAGGTGCCGACAGCCAACACGTTTCATATATTCGACATCGATACTGTTTACAAAACATGAATTTTGAATGTAAACATATGTGTCGGACAATACTTGCATGCCTGCTCGTGTTTGCATTGGAATGCATTTTATGTTCAAGATAATTACCACTAAGTAGAAATTCAGGACAATACAAATCCGGCACAAAACATTAATGATGGTTAATCATAATTTCATTCATCAGAGTATGCTTTTTCTTCTCTTAACTTGCCTGGACAATTTAAAAATATTTCTGTTTATGATACATATTTGGTACTGTACTTGTGAAAAAAAAATTTTGATACTGTAACATAGGTGTTGTTCCAAGCTTACAGATTTGACAAGTAAAATAGTTTACAGACTTACCGTAATACTTTATTCTGAATGCTAGAAATTTACGATCAAACAAACAAAATGAATTTTGTAGCGATTTTATGATTCTTGTTCTCTGTGGTGTCGGACATTAAATTTCTAATACGTAAGTGGTAGAAAAGTAAACAGAATCATAACAACCCACACGAGATTTATGTTTTGTAGTCAAAGATTTTTAGTGGTTCTTTTGAGTTAATGGTGAGCACTCTGGTGCAGCTCTTCTCTTTTGGGATTTAGACACTTTTCATCTTAATCCTCCGCAAGAAACTTGGTATTAATTTGTTGTTGTGATAAAAACAAGTCTATGACAAGTACCAATACTGTACAGTATTTATTGCTGTGTCAAATAAGTTTTTCCAAATTTTGTGTAGAAAATTAATTGATTTAGACACCTTAATCCTTTGAAGAAACTTGGTATTAATTTGTTATTGTGACAAATACAATTCTAGCTCAATTATCAATACAGTTTACTACAGTGAAGTTTTTCTGTGACTTTTATTGATTGATTTTCAAAAATTTCAAGTGTTTCTGAAGGTGGTTCATCAATATAACAAAAAAATATAGTGAATGCAAAATAAAACCTATACAATTTGAGAATGGTAATTACATAAATATTAAAACATCATATAACCAGGATCTGTGGGTACGCTATAAGTACCTATGTTTGATAGCCACCATAATACAAAATTGTAAATAAAGAACTAAATAATTAAATCAATATTGCAAACAGCCAAAATGATGGTAGGTCAGAAGCTATACCTTTATATTACAGCCTATCCAGTTGTCCTGAGATATTCTAAGCTTTAGCTGCCAATGCCAGTTTCCAACCATTTTTTCAATAACAGACTGATCTCTTGCAGTTCTAGTATGGATAGTTCTGTTCAGAACTATCCATTACAGCTTGAATGAATACTATATTTTAAAGACATTTGTATTGAAAATCGTGTGAGCATGTATACGTGAGTAAAGCTATGTTGCATGCTAGACTGAAAGTATCCATTAGTGTTATCTACTAAAAATCCTTAAAAGTAGTGCCACCAATGATGCACTGATTTTTTTTGGATTTTTTTTTTTGCTATATGCAAAAGTATTCGAATAGGAAACAATCTGAAAATCTGATTCAAGTCACATGGCTTTTTTCCTTGAGCAAGACACTTTATCATTTGTTTCTCACCCATAAGTATAAATTATGGGCAGCCAGTAGGATGTTAATCATTTGGAATAAAATTTGGAGGCACTGAATTACATGCATCACTAAAGATACTTTACACATAGCGCAGGAGGTTGGACGTTGTACGTGAGTGATTGTACATACGTTGACCAGGGAAAATTGTGTTTTTTAATGACCTGAAAGAAAAAAAGATATAAAAATGATCATAACAAAAAAATTATTGAAATTGGTTTGCCTTTCATAGCTTTGAATATGCTTAGTTCTTTCATGAGATGGATGTATGCACTGTATGTTTTAAGATGATGTAGAATGTGAAGTCAAAACCGGAGCTCTGCGCTCAGAGACTGGAGTGCTTATCCCTCTCATTGGCGATGGGGGAAGACTGTGCAAGTGTTTACCCTTTTTTCATCATACATTAACAAAAGTAGATAAAGTGTTATACACAGGGACACCAGTGAAATGCACAGTGAGATTTTTGAACCAACAACCTCAATATAAAAATAGCAAACTACCAGTGGCATATATGTAAGGGTAGGGTGCTTTCCTCCTACATCCCGAAAATAACTGTGCACCTATGTTAAAATGTTCTAGATTGGTACTGTATGTTTTATAAATTACAAAATTTCTTATATATTTTTTGCTTTGTAGACTGTACGTATAAAAAAGTATAAAACATGCTCCAAGCCGAGATATACATGACATCGTTTTGAGATTCAAATTTGACTTTTCATTGGGACATCCTAAAAAATAAATTTCTAAATATGACTTAATAGGCCCCAAGAGTGGAAATATTAGATTCCTAACATGAATATGTGCAAACAGTAAATATATAATCTTCTAAATATATTTAAAAGAAGCTATGGTTACATTATATAATTATATAATTTTAATATATGCAATGATTTTTTATACAAAAGTTTAACATTTGGCGCAAAATTTTCTGTTGAACTTTTGTTGAGCATGTTTCATATGAGGTATGGAATCCATTTACCGTGTTTTTTACAGTATTTTTATATTTTAAAATTATTATTATAACATAGAATTTGGTGTTTTGTGTTTATAGAGGTGTGACCAGTCAACTTTAATGAAAAGTAGCTATTAGTATTATCTATGGCCACAACTTGTATTTTCAACTCCATTACATAATTTTAATGGCAGATTAGTTGTGTTAAATCCACTAGACATGATGTTACACATCCTGCAGGTATGTTATTGTCTAGCCTATGCTTGGGTTCTGTTATATTTTTAAACATTTAATTGTTGTAAGAATTTATTAATGCAAAACAAAAAAAAATTTCATAAATTTTTATTCTGCATATAGTACCAATATAATTGAACGGATTCAGTTCCAAATTTAATTAATTACGTTCTAGTGCTTACGTTCGATACTTCATCAATTCCGATTCATTTCCAATTTGGAATCAACCCTATCCTTTTTTTTTTCATCATGGAATATGCTGTTTAATCAAACATTCTTTACTTATTTACAATGACAGAATAGTTTGGGACTTGCAGAGAGCATATAATGACAATGCATAGTGTTGTACCTGAAATATACCTACTGATTAAGTTGAACAAATAGTTTATTATGAAACTCTGAAGTCTTTAAAATTAAAAACTACTGTAAATTTTATCACTGAATGAAAAAAGGCCTAATATTTTACCACACACATTTATTATCAGTATATTCAAATGGCGTTCTCATCAGTTGACATAATTATTATTGAGTCTGTACTGATAATAAGCACGTTCGGATGAGGTAAAAGTAAGCTTAAAGTAAGCTTGAAGTATCAGTCCACTTTTCCTAAGCCCTGGGTAGTGCTTGTGAAGACGTTCTTTGTATTAGCGAGCTTCAGACGATTTAATCATAAGAATCCTCAGGAGTCGCGTGCCACTTTCTCGTGCTTGTAGAAATGTTCTCAGAATATGTGCTCTGTAGATGCAATTTAGAGCTCACAAATAAATATGGTTTTGCTTATGACCTCTCTTTTTCTGAACAGTTGAATTATTAATGAGTTCCAAAACAATATTTTCTGTAATGTATTAATGTATGTAGCTATGATGTTTTCATATTTGTATGCAGTTTAAAAAATTGATGAAATATAACTGTCGCAAGACAGGAAAGGGAGGCTCATTACTACTTTTGCATATAGTTAACTGTATTTCTAATTTCCAAAATCAGATACTTAGTGTTTTTAAAGGCTGAGCACTCTACTAAATAAAAATTAAACTAAAGATTCCACATTTCAGTTGAACATACACACAAAAGACTTTGATAATTTTAAGTTTACATTATTTATAATAATTGTTGGCTTGAAAAGCATATAATTATAGGCTTAAAAAGCATGGTAACTAATAGTTATTTTTGAGGTTAAAGCATCTGAACTATCTTTGGTTTCTGTTTCGCTTCTCAATTTAATTCCAGCCAACTATAACGTTCAAAAGATTTTACATCAATTATCTTGCTACAACACATACTTAACATTTATTTTTTACAATTGCGATTGTATTGAATTGTGTATTTGGCTAGAATTTATATTTCAAGATACAGTTGTTGTAACATATGTCAAGATAATAATTTTGTTCCAGTTTCATAATAAATAGTGTACAATATACAAAATATAAAAGTACAAATTGCTCATTGCATTTAAACACTATTATATGTTAGTTTGACATCAATGTTACAAAAAGACCGCTATTTTGTGTTGCAGCTAAAACTGTACCATATGAATATTCTTGCAATTTGTTTTCTGATTACTAAAAAAACATTTAAAAAAATGCTTTTAGAATAATTTCTTGGATCATTGTTTTTTGCTATCCAGACCTTCCTTTTCCAAAGAAACGACTACTCTCCACCCTGGAGAATAAATGGGTACCTGGTGAGGTTGATTGCTCCTTTACTGATTACAGCAGCAACACTTACGCTTTTTTTTTATGGTGTAAGTTACTCACGGTTATGCCGTAGTTATCAAACAAGCGCTTGTTATGAGGTTGACCCGCCCGTCTGAACGGGATCTCCTGATAGAAAACAAGCACTTCAACCTGCAAGCTAACATCAAAAATTGGCCGGATTGGCAAGACTCTCCGACGAAGGAACCTCAGTCCACCCCACTGATTAATTGGCTTACCATATGTTGATTGCCATGACATCTGTTACCTTGACCACGGTCTCATTTTCGCGGCAATTCTAGGCCTACTGTAGTTGGTTCATAATATCAACCAAACCTTCTTTAAAATTACCTTTTTTAGTTGTTTTTCTTTTTTATAATTGTCAAAAGGAATCCAAATAAAACATTACAAGATAAATTTCTATTATTACTGTTCGTTGTAAACTTCATATAAATATGTCTTATATTTGGGAAATCTGCAAATACCGTGGTAGTTCGTTCGCTGTGTCTAAAGATACGGCCTTGACTGGATTTCTCATTAACTTGCATCGGATAGTTGTGATCGTCGGACCCTGTGATGTGACCTTGAAAAATTGTGTCTCATAATTAATAAAAACGAGTAGGATCTCTCTGTGGCAAGAAGAATTTATAATTAAATACAAGCAACAATTGTTTATGGTGACTAACTGCATGCATTTTAATAATTGTTTGATTAATATTTATTTGGTTGGGATGCTTAACTGTTTCCATCTCACTGATGACAAAATTATAGATAAAGGCCAACAAAATAAAAATGATTAGTTTGTCACCCTCACCCACATGTTATTGAAAAAAAAAAAAAGAAATTGGTAAATTTTTTTTTTAAACAAATTTTCTTCTTCATTTTTTTTAGTAAATAAAAGGTAGATATTGTTTGTATTATGTCATTCATGTATTTTACTTGAATATCAATGTACCAGCAAACAACCCAAGGGTGATATTTGGCTTTAGCAAAATAAAAATAAAAAGCCTCCCTCCCTCATCGCTTTGCAGCCTAGATAGGGGTGATAAACTAATAAATTCACTTTTGAATTTGTTTTGTGCAAATGCATTTTTTTTTTTTGTTCTTTCGCTTGAAAAGGTATGTATTGTGTGTCAGTGATGAACTCAAATAGATTTCTATATTTCCTGTCAGTTGTTCAATGAATGGCGGTACTGTATATTTAAACTAAAATACAATTACGATTGTAATTTATAACAAATAAGCATTGTTATGTACGTGCTGTACCAAGATAATTGATGTAAATCTTTTGTATGCTATAATAGTGTTGGCTGTTTTATGTACTATTAATGTGGAAATAGAATTCAATGACAGAAGAGAAGATAATGTTACATTTAATACTGGAGAATGGCTGGAGAATATCGTCTTAACCGGAGCAAACACATTAATTGTTATATACATTGCAGTTGGTTCTTACATCGAGCCAGATAGGCTCCATGTAAATAATTTAAATAATAATAATACTAATGTCCAATCCTTCGAGTCTGCTCAGAATTCTATAATGTTGCCATAAAAGTATTTGTTAGCTGTGACCACGGTGACCGATTTATTGCAAACAAATATATTGACACTGAAATTAAGCAAGGTTAAAACGTGTCTCATTGCAGCCATACAAAGAAAGATATTTGTATATTTTTTTCGTCTTCATGGTCCATCAACATTAGTTTGCTAAGTATTAATTAATAGGCGTCCTGGCCTAAAAAGACAAAAACATGTTACAGTAACCTCAGTAGCATGTCTGGTAATCTTGAAATGGGGACTGACAGGGAACAAAGATGAAGTGGGAGGCTCGATGATTAAGTGAGAGGGAACCTTGCAAAATATAGTGATGTGAAAGGGGTAGGGGTTAAAAATTCGGGGGTTACGCCACCGAGTATCATTCTATGAGTGCACGAGCAAAAATTAGTATCCCAGTGATCTGTTTTGTGCAGGCTTTTGGCAATTAGTTGACCACTGAATATTATGTATTTTATAATTTTTTTTTTATATTAAGATATTGATATAATTAATTTAATGTAAATTATCATATCATATTTGGTTTTTGAGCTGCAAAAAACAAACCTCATCAATCCATTAGCAAACTTTCATTTTTATAGATTTCTATAGGTCTATATATTTATATCCTTTCCCACTTTTGTTATGACTTGTTTTTGCCAACAATGTATGATTGATTTAGTTTAACAAACAATAATAATAACATTTTGTTTTTGAGTTGCAAAAAACGAAACCTCATCGATCCATTAGCGATCTTTGGTTATTTTTTTTAACTTTTTCATTTTTATAGATTTACAGTATATACTATATATTTATATCCATTACCAACTTTAGCTGTGACTGATTCTGGGAATAATGTGTATTTGAATTAATAATAACAAAAATAATAGTACAGTAGTTTATCTTTAATAAGCATGTGTATGTATACAAGATGTTTTCGCATGCACTGTACTATCAAGATAACACTGGCTCCACCCAGATTTGAAGTATGTATTTTCAAAAGTGTACAAAACATATGCTTTAGGGGAGATTGGAAGTGTAGGCATAAGTACTCTTCTATGAAAAAGATGAAATGTTGATCTCAAAATGACACAAATCAACATTCTTTTGTACTCTTTCAGGACGAGAGAGGGATGCCAAACCCGGGGCTCACTCTTAAATATTTCTATACGGGGAGGTGCCGCATTTAGAGGGTATATATATTTGAGGGCTTGGTAGCACAAGTGTGGGAAATAGGGGAGTTGCAGCATTTATGGGGTATACTTGCGAGGACTTTGTAGAAGTGTGGAAATAACTGGGGTGAAATTGGTAGTTAAAGTCTCTGCCTATCCTGTGTCAAAGTGACACGATTTTCCACACGATATTAGCAGGAAATTCAATCTAAACTGGCTGCTAAGCCCCTTGCCAAGCCTACCTTTGGTACAGCTACGAGATCGCGACCAGACTTTCTGCCATCGGAAACCAGTCAATATTGCGCCCTCTCTGGCACTATTGAGGGGCCTTTTTCCTGTCGTCTGTTAGAGAACAGTGCGATTTTGGTAAATAGTAGTTCAAGTCCATAAGAATTTTCAGTAAAATAGGTAGCGCAAGTGTCTCAAGTCTGTTTGGTTGGTATGCAAGTGAGCTCCCCGGGGGGGGGGGTCACATAATAATAATAATAAGCTTTATTTCAACACGGAAACTTGGCTCAACTAGCAGTTGTTTTTCTGCAAGGCCGTGTATAAGGCACAAATTTTACAGTATACAAAAATAATAACTATAACACTTTGTAAAATTAAAATTAAATATAGTACACAAACTTAACTACTGTTTTTGATATTCACTTATGCTTATCACTAATAACTAATTGAATAACTAATACTACTAACTACTGAATTTGATAAAATAGAAAGTTTACACTAGCAGAGAAAATACAATAATAGTTTCATTAAAAAAAAAAATTAAAAAAATACAAATTCTTTACAAAATTGCCATAATATGTTTTTTAAATAAGGAAATGTTTTTGCAATTTTTTAGATCGTCATTTAGTTCATTCCAAATCTTTGCACCTCTATATGATAAGCTTTTTTTTTTATAGTCAGTTTTTGGTTTTGGTAGTGTTAATATTGGTTTAGTTCTGGTATCATAGTAATTATTTCTAAAGTGAAATTTGTTTGATAGATATTGAGGTGCAAGGTTGTCACAGAAAAGAGTATGCTTAGTATTCCTATAAAAATTTTGACAATTATAAATGACTCCAATGGATAGATGGTTTTCTGTTGCTGCCTCCAAGTTGCAATACATTTTCTGGTGCAGCATGAAGGCAACAAAAATCTACCTCTTCAGTAATGTACTGTCACATTTACATATATTATTGTCATAATACAGACATAATGTGATTTTTAATGTGCTTAGATAAATGTACACATCATTATGAGAACTGTAAAATCAATAGTTAGGTGGTCTTCTTGCAGGTTGGTGTGATGGTATGTGCAAGGAGGTGTAATCTATTATTTTAATGGTTTTCTTTTTTTTAAAGTATAGTTTTCTTCACGTTTAGTGGTATAAAAGGCATCTCTAGACGATACTTATTGTGCAAGGCGTCATATAAATTAAAGACTACTACCGTTATCATTCATCACCATGTGCCATAGAAATATTCAATTATCTGGCAGAGCCTGCTAGTATTGCATTGATATGAAAACAATTTATGATGAATATGTCATCATTACACATTTTTTCATGGTTTAATCAATGTTCAACAAGGTTTTATATGGCATTCTTAAATAGACAAGTGCAATCAATACATAACAAGGCTTTCAAAGTTCAGTCAAGAACTGTTAAAAATATTTCAGATTGTCTGTCAAGTCGGTTATACCACACTTTTGGTGCCCCTTCCAAGTATTTGGGTGGTAGATGTGGCTCTAGTGGTAGAGTATGGCTCAGTTCGTGTCCACCTCGTTCTCTGTTGATATTGTTTTTAGTCTTTCTAATCCAGATTCTTCAATTTTCCTTTCCAAATAGTGTCTCCCTTTATCAAGCAATTTTGTGTATTAAAATCAAACATGGCAGTATGAATATTCATAGAACATGATCAGTGTTGATGTGAGATTGTGAGTTGCAAACACTCCTGGTTCTAATTTTTGAAGTGTTTTTATCAACGTCCATTTTGTGATTCTGAAATTCTGGTTTTTAATGGTCTGCCACTGTCTCCCATGCTTGTGTATATTCATGATCAGTAAAAATTACAAACATAAAAACGTAATGTAATATTTTTGTATTTCTAGAGTACATGTCAACTAAAGTGCTTACAAAATAAATATATATGAAACTAACTAGGAAATATACTAACCAAAAAAGACAATTTCAGTTTCAATTTATTTCATTCCAAGCCTCCAAACAGGGAGAAAAACAAATGTTACAACACTATTAAACAATAATACAGAAAGATGGAAAGAAAGTTTATCATCAGTATAATGGTAATAGGGAACTGAGTCAGTGATCAAATTGTTAGAGATGAACTTAATTTATTAAGACCCAGTTAATTATATTCAAAAACTTGTTAACAGAGAAGTTTAATAAAACCTGCAAACAAGCAGAACCACAAACCGCCCTGCACCAATTAATTACCAAGAGTATGTTTACATATACATATAATATGTGTAACTAAACATATAAATGTAAACTGATACAGTATAACAATGATTGAATATATGTTGATATAATAGACATGAAATTTAATTAAGACATTGCGGACACACCTGTCTTTCTTCAGCATTAGTTGTATGCCTATCAGCTCTAACTCACTATTTACAATAGTTTATTTGTAATGGATATGTGACTTGTACATATTACTTATTTGTTGATAAGCCTATTGTAATTTACTAGACATCTAAACTCTGAAGAGGAATAGATGCGTTCAAAATATTTATTCACTAAAATTTTATGTTGCAAGAGTCAATGACTGACATCAATATATTCTGTGTTGCAAACCAATTTTCGATAGCATATATAT